>NC_079455.1:5876952-5899452 GCF_903798145.1 Danio aesculapii
GGAAAGGTGTCAACGCAACGTTTTTTTTTTTTTTATCTTAAAAAGCTTTTGTTTTGTAATCCAAATAACTTTCAAATTGGGATCTCAGTGAGCCTTCTGGTCAAAATTTTTCAATTTTGCACATTTGTCGGTGACACTATACAATAATGTTCATTAGTTAATGCTAATCAATGCATTTACTAACATAAACAAACAATGAACAATACATTTACTACAGTATTTGTTCATGTTGGTTACTGTTAGTTAATGAAAATGCAGTTGTTCATTGTTAGTTCATGTTCACTCGCGGTGCATTAACTAATGTTAACAAGCATGGACTTGGATGTTAATAATGCATTAGTAAATGTTCAATTATGATTAATAAATGCTGTTCAAGTGTTGTTCATGTTAGTAAATGCATTAACTAATGAATCTTATTGTAAAGTGTTACCCATTTGTCATATTACCCAATAATCATTCTATAAAAATGTTTAGGAATGACTTAACTCCACTGTCGTCAAATGTATTTGGGGAATCCTTTCATTCTTGCACTCCGCCTCCAACTATGCAACAAGCAGTCATATCTTATGCATATTTAAGCAGTCATAATTATGCAAATTTAATATAACCTAATATATAACCTAAAGGAAATGGATGAGTTATAAAAAAATTCACCCCCCTCACAGTTGTCATGGAGGGTAATATTAGCTATATGAACCAAATTCGTTCTTTGTACCAGGCTGTAAACACCTTTTTTCTGCTGTAAAGTTGGCCATTCTAACAGTGGGCTCAATTGCAATTTGCTCTATTATGGAGCCAGGACTAGCAGAATTTCGATGAATTGCAGTTTCAGTTACTTCCGTATTGGCTTCCCGAGGGAGAGCGGGAGGTTGCTGCTTGGTTGGTAATCGAAGGGAACATATAAAGTAAATATTGAACAAAAAGTGTCTCCTATATGCTGGTGTACTTATCTCATCCACTTACAATCTTGCCAGCACTGATTGGACTTTTAAATGAATTCGGGAAAACTTCGGGTTACAAAATTAATATTAAGAAAAGTGAACTTATGCCGGTGAATTGTACAGCTTACACAACATTATCTAACTCCTTTGCTTTAAAAATAAGTACTAAGAAAATTAAATACTTTGGTGTCTCGGTTACTCATAAATATTATAAACTTTAAAATGCTAACTTTAGCCCACTTATACACAACTTAAAGCAAGTTCTTAATCTTTGGAACCTTGAAATCTTCAGGAGGTAGATTTAACACTGTTAAGATGAATATGCTGATAAGGTTCATTAGTTAATGCTAATCAATGCATTTACTAACATGAACAAAACATTTACTACAGTATTTGTTCATGTTGGTTACTGTTAGTTAATGAAAATGCAGTTGTTCATTGTTAGTTCATGTTAACTCACGGTGCACGGTTACTAATGTTAACAAGCATGGACTTGGATGTTAATAATGCATTAGTAAATGTTCAATTAGGATTAATAAATGCTGTTGCTCATGATTAGTTCATGTTAGTAAATGCATTAACTAATGAACCTTATTCTAAAGTGTTACCCATTTGTCATATTACCCAATAATCATTCTATAAAAATGTTTAGGAATGACTTAACTCCACTGTCGTCAAATGTATTTGGGGAATCCTTTCATTCTTGCACTCTGCCTCCAACTATGCAACAAGCAGTCATATCACTTATTCTCAAGGAAAATAAAGAACCTCTCGATTGTGGCTCTTATCGCCCCATCTCTTTCCTCAATGTAGACAGCAAAATCCTGGCCAAAATGTTAGCTCATTGCTGGAAAACATTCTGCCTTCTGTAATATCGAGTGATCAAACTGGATTTATTAAAAACCGGCAATTATTTTTTAATATACGTAGACTCTTAAATATTCTTTATGACCCCAATCCATCTAATACTTCTGAGGTACTACTATTGCTTGATGCTTAGAAACCGTTTGACAGGGTGGAGTGGGATTTTCTTTTTTTTTGTTTTGGAAAAATTTGGTTTTGGTTCAAAATGTATACGTTGGTTTAAAATAATTTAAAGCTTACCGGTGGCAGCAGTGCGAATAAAAATCTATCTCCTTTTTTTCTTTGCAACGTGGTACGAGACAGGGCTGCCCATTATCTTCTCTTTTATTTGCGTTGGTAATATAGACTGTAAAATATATGGACGAAGTATCCGTGATGTCACCCATAGGTTTCTGAACACTGCAAAAGAAGCTACAAGTAGGCGCGGTCAACCATCGCCATTTTGTTCGCGCGTCATCGCACTCACGGCGGGATACCAAACAATGGCAAAGAGGCGGAAAGTGAGCGGAGCTACAGACACCTGCTGGCACTTTGCTTCTACCTGGCAGACAGACTTTACTTTGGGAGAAACTCTTGATACTCTATTACTTGCGACTCGTTTGTGTTCTGACCACATGTCCTTGGCTGTACACTAAATCAGTAAAGTGTTTAGACTTTTAAAAACACTGTTGTAACACATTGAGCCACTAAACATTGTTCTTATGACGTTTTTCTACACGAGGAAAACGCGAATTACTTCCAAACACTACAGATATAGTCTGTGTTAGTAAATGCAAGACTATTGATGAAATCCAGGCATAACACTGTATAATAACGCTTCAGATGACTGTTCTAGAGCCTACAGCTAATCAATCTGTCAGATTCTGGAGTGCTTTACAGGTCTAAAGAAAAATATTAATCATAAATTATCTTAAATAAAACAAAAACATTTATAGAGATGGTATACAAGTATATAACTTTACTCACATGGGAAACGAGGCCACATGAATGGTTTGTGAGCACAATTAGGTGCACACAGCATCCCATATCATCTGATAATTGTAAGAAATAAGTCCAAAAGGCAGCTGACTGTGTAAAGCCACATAAAACAAAACAAAAATACGATGAATATGTCGAGATCAGTGGCTAATCTGACGAATTCAGTTGAGGTGAAGTGACGGCGACCAGTGAGACCTAGCTGTCACTCAAGTGGCCACGCCCTTAATTATGCAAACTTAATATAACCTAATATAAAGGAAATGGATGAGTTATAAAAAAATTCACCCCCCTCACAGTTGTCATGGAGATTAATATTAGCTATATGAACCAAAATCGTTCTTTGTACCAGGCTGTAAACACCCTTTTTTTCTGCTGTAAAGTTGGCCATTCTAACAGTGGGCTCAATTGCAATTTGCTCTATTATGGAGCCAGGACTAGCGGAATTTTGATGAATTGCAGTTTCAGTTACTTCCGTATTGGCTTCTCGAGGGAGAGCAGGAGGTTGCCGCTTGGTTGATAATCGAACCACTAGCCATGGCTATACGAGAGAATACTCTTAATTAAGGGAACATATAAAGTAAATATTGAACAAAAAGTGTCTCCTATATGCTTGTGTACTTATCTCATCCACTTACAATCTTGCCAGCACTGATTGGACTTTTAAATTAATTCGGGAAAACTTCGGGTTACAAAATTAATATTAAGAAAAGTGAACTTATGCCGGTGAATTGTACAGCTTACACAACATTATCTAACTCCTTTGCTTTTAAAAAAAGTACTAAGAAAATTAAATACATTGGTGTCTCGGTTACTTATACACACTTAAGCCCACTTATACACACCCTAAAACAAGATCTTGATTGTTGGAACCTTGAAATCTTCAGGAGGTAGATTTAACACTGTTAAGATGAATATTCTGCCTAGACTGCTATTTTTATTTCAATGTCTTTCAATTTTTTCAACTAAGTCTTTCTTTACCAACATAGACTCCTTTATATCTGATTTTATCTGGAATAGGAAAATACCTTGCATACGTAAAAGACATCGCTCTTTTGGTGGGTTATCTCTCCCAAATTTCCAAAATTATTATTGGGTTTCAAACATTAAATTTATGTTGTATTGGAATAACCCTTCTGATAATCCCACATGGTTACAATTAGAAAAGGCTTCTTGTAAATCTGCATTATCTTCTTTACTTTGTTCTAAGACTCTCTTCCTGACCTAATATCTAGAATCCAATTGTTAAAAGGTCTTTCAACTCAGACAGGTATGTTTTATGCAGTTGATAGGAGAAAAAGATACATTTCTGGTATCATCATTATTTGTTCGTATTTTTATTGTTTTTTGGGGTTTTCACCTTTATTGTGATTGGACAGTGGAAATTTTACAGACAGGAAAGTGTGGGGAGCAGAGATTCAGGATTCAAACTCGGGTCGCCGTGAACAACACTAGGTGCATCCATGTGTCGACGCACTAACCACAAGGCTATTGGCGCCGACATCATTATTTGTTCTTTTGGCAATCTTGTTTAAAAGAAAAGCAAAACAGCCACGTCTGGGTTTTCAACACCGAAAATGTGTACAGTTGTCTTGTTGAAGCAACTTATCAATTTTATATTTATGGAAATAAATGACAGAGCGCCTTAAAGATGAAGATACCAAAGTTGCATTTTAGAACCGAAAATCTAGAAGGTTATTGAAATGGTTTTTTTTATTTGTTGAGTTTCAGGTATCAGGTAAAAAAGTGTCCAGATGTACTTTTCTCTTCTCCTGTTTTTTTTCACTGTCATGCTGTCCTATAATGCTACAAAGGTTGCTCAAGTCAACGGATTTTACAAAAACACCAATATACCAATATATATAAAAAAAAAAGTAATGATGCAGTAATCTCTCTATAGTTGTTGTTACCCTCTCCTTAAACATGTCAGATGAAAATATAGTGTATTACAGAAAAATGAAATACCTCCACATTTATTTTGTTTTCATCACTATTTATGTCAGCCTTTATGTCAGAAATGAATACATAAACATATCAGGGGTGTACCGGGTCACAACCTATGGTTCGGAAGGCAATTGACCCATGAATTAATAACTTTTTTTTCTTGTGGATTAATCCAACATTTGTGATGATCTCAAAGAGATTGCCTCTTGTGTCCTTCAAATCGCATGTGTGAAAGCATTTAGGCTTTCTTCTAAAATACAATGATGACGGAAGAAGTTGTGGTAGCACCGAAATGCCTTGGTTATTAAAGTTTTTTTTCTGTCACTAATAGTTAGCCTGCCTTAATGCATTGAGTGTTGGCTATAGTTGCACAATTATTCATTAAAATACGGATCTCAATTCAAGCACCCGCGCAACCTAAATGTAATTGATTATGATTTGCATTTGTTTATTTATCCTTCAAAGTGCTGCATTTGATCGAGATAGATTCAGTTTTTACCTTTTCAGTTAGTTACAAACAATCAAATTACACAGAATTACTGGTATAACAGTTTAGAGTTTAGTTATAAACACTGATGTTATGGTGAAGATTAAAATCACAGTTTAGGTAGCTGGTGATAACTAGCCATCAAAAATTTGCCACTGAATTGTTTTTTAAAATGATACATCTAGTTATGAAACAGTTTTTTTTTGTGAGTTACTGAATCATTCATTAAAAATGAGACTAAAAATGAATACGAATAATTATAATGTTAAATTTATACATGAGCATTATCAGCAACAGTAGCGAAGTGATGTTTCACAGTATTAAATATTTTACAATTTATTTTTGATTTCATTTTTATTAAAATTACAGGTTCTAAATTATGATGTTGTTAAAAGGGTGGTCACGGTGTATTTTTAAGGCTTGGTTGTTAAAAGATGCCACAGCAATATGTGCTCATGCTTCATTGTAGAAAATCACGTTATATTTTCATCGATCCTACTTAGATTACATATAGCTACTCAGCTAACATGAAACCACCATCATATTGTCCTATTTCCTCTGAAAGGCCTGCCCTCAAGAGGCTCTGATGGTCAGCTAACATAATGTGCTGTGATTCGCAGATCAGCTTCACGTCCCCAGGAAGCATCACATGCCTTGTGTAAACACTGTCAGTCAGAGTAGCTGTTTAGCTGCAGCAGTTTGTGCTGAATCTGACAGAAAATGAAGAGGAAACAGCTGAAGCTCACGTCTGCTCTCTAAAATAAAATCTGACATGTGATTTTCACATATATTCAGAATAAGCATGTGTAAGTAATATGCGAAAGTTCTCATATCTTTTGCGAGTTTGTTATTGCGATATAGAAAGCATGGGAAGCGGTCGCATAGAGAGCCACAGCACCGCTGGTGAAGATTGTGGGCTGTTCACAGCAGTTTGACTGATTAGTATGAATTTGTAGCTAAATTGTTAGCGGTGCCAAACAGCATTCCCGTTGTTTACAGCCTTGTTTACCTCCTTGCTACATACCGTTACCCTAGAAACTGTGCCTGTAATTGATCAATTTTTAAAAATAAAAATACTTCAGGCTGTGGCTCACAGTCCACAGCTTCGTCGATTGGAGGAGTTTTTAGTTGAATCAGGCACTGAACTGGAAGATTCTGGTAGTTCTCCTTTGTCAAATGCTAGCTATATATTATATTTTTTATATACTCGAAACATAATTGAAATTGAATTGTAAGCACTTCTAAACTTTGTGTCATGTCTTTTGGAAGTCCAACAGAACACAGAATGAGCTCTGCACTCGGTGTATACGTGTGGTGAATGAGTGGAACCGGAAGCCCTTGTGATCTCACTAGCCAGATGTATTTTTTGTAGTCCTCAAACTTTGTTCGCTGTAGGCTTTGTTAAGCTAACTCTGTAAAGCCAATGTCTCCCTTGCGTTGAACTTTGAGCATCTTACGTTCAGAGATGTTGCTTGTGTTCACACAGCTACATTACACATCAACTAAAGTTTACAATATAATAGCGTAGTGGACCACCCCTTTAAAACCAAAAGTTTCTTGCATTACTGTTTTTGTAAAAATGACATTTGTCTCCTCCCCTTTTTTGGCTGGTCTAAAAATGGTCCGATCAGTGACCCAAAAACTGTGATGCGATCCATGAGACTTGTGATCCGTTACACCACTAAAACATAGTATCTTATTTATAGATAAATACAATAAACAAGATATCTAATCATGTCTCTAAAACAGTTTTCCAAAGTGACTGTTTTATTTTAAATTTCAGATGGACAAAGAGGAGCAGGTGAGGAAGATCAAGTCAAGACATAATGAAGAGCTGGTGTCTCTGTTGGGACACTTTCCAAACAAGAAAGAGCTGGAAGACTGGATCTACTCCAAATCCAGAGAGATCAAATCCACTAGAGAGCAGATCACCAAAATGAAGTGTGTGGTACATTTTTATTTATTTTTTTTATAATTATTTTTTAGGGGTTTTCACCTTTATAGACAGGAAAGTATGGGGAGCAGAGAGAGGGGAAGGATCGGCAAAGGACCTCGAGCCGGGAATTGAACTTGGGTCGTCGCTAGCATCTGGGTGCTATATGTCGACGCACTAACCACTAGGCTATTGGCGCCGACTGTGTGGTACATTTTAGCAATTTGTTTTTTAACAAACATTTGTATAATGGACCCTTTTCACAAGACGTTTATGCGGCATCTTATTTAACGATCATCAGCATCTTAAATCCTTAAGTTTTTTTATATGTTCATTTCAAAAAATGTATGTAGATTTTTATATTTATACTTTACATTATATCATCTTTGCATCAATTGACAAAAAAAAGGAAGTGACGTTTAATATTAAACAAATTTCGAGAGGAGCATGCGCTCTTGATTGACCCAGCTGGCCCACATTAGCTAATCACAATCTTCCAATCAAAGATCCCAAGTCACTATAGCTGCGTCCCAAATGGCACACTATACACTATGCACTCATGCACTATGTACTTATGCACTTACACACTCAACAGCATAGTATATGTAGGTAGTGTCGTCCCAAATGGAGCACTAATGTTTTTTTACTAAGCGGAAATTCAAACCGTTTCCCTGATGACGTTTGGCGGTTGCCAAATCAGTAAAATAAATGACCAAACTATCAAATAATACTTGCCATGAGTATAACCGCATTCACCATCAGGAGGCGCTGTAATCACTCTCGTAGGAGAATTTTGCTTTCACCATCCAAAATAAATAAAGTTATCCAACATGTGCGCCCAATAGCTCCGCCCCTTCCACTACGTGAGCGGTCATTGAGTGTGTGAAGTGTCCATCATTACACACTTCATTTTACCGGCTGAATGAGTGCATCATCCGGGTAAAGTGCACTTATTATTTTAAGAGTTTTCAATGTGAACGCACTACTTACACTATTTATACTACAAAATGGCGTAGAATAGTGCATAAGTATGCGATTTGGGACGCAGCTTATATATATATATATATATATATATATATATATATATATATATATATATATCCTCATTTCCTTTCTACAACTATCTTCATGTCGAAGAACCCCCTCCCCCCTTCCTCCCCTTTTTCCACCTTTATCCAGAATGGGCGGCACGGTGGCCCAGTGACTAGCACTGTTGCCTCACAGCAAGAATACCACTGGCTCAGGGTCCTCGCCAGGCCATCTGTTTTTTTGCAGCAGCGTTTGCATGTTCTCCCAGTGTCCACATGGGTTTTCCCCGAGTCCCCCAGTTTCTTTCCTTTCTAAATTTCTTACTCTCAGAAAGTTCCCCTTAGCCTCAGCAGAGGGGGAGTTTTGAGACCGACCTGAGCTCAATCTCCCCTCGCTCTGCGAAAGGAAGGGAGCCCTGGGCCCGAGGATCCCTTAAGCTCTCTCCCGGTACAGCATGTCAAACAAGCTATTTATAAATCTTGAGCTAAGCCTGAACTTGAATTACCATTTATGCGAGGTGTTTCTAATGCAGAGTCTATGGATGGGACAGTTAGTTTGACATAGTGTTTTCTTCTGCCTGCCATTATCATCTCACACAATTTGTTTTTCCTTTGAGCGAGTGATACACACATGCACCGGCGTTGATGTCATAGAAAATACTGACATTTGTGCAGACACCCACGTGATATTCATAATAATTATTTTCACTGCATATTCAGTTTCGGTTATCAGTTCCTGAGCAAAAGGTCATCTTCAGGCCATAGGAGTGAGTGGTGCAGTATTCAGATATCGATGCTGTTAAATTACTGTTAAATTAAGATTCCCTATTCGTCACTAAAACTAAAAAGTGTTCAATTAAAATAAGGAAGCTTGTTTTATTTATCAGCATTCTATGTAGAGAAAATTAATTCAAATTAAAATTAATGATGGTGTTTAGGGTTGGGTACCGAAACTCTGTACTTTATCGGTATCGGTGCTACATTATAAAAGACGAAGTATCGATAAGCTCTGACGTTAACAGTCCTGCTATCGGTACTGGAGAGTTATTGCTGAATAAACATTACTTTATTCATTATTCATTTTCTTTTCGGCTTAGTCCCTTTATTAATCAGGGGTCGCCACAGCGGAATGAACTGCCAACTTATCCAACATATGTTTTATGCAGCGGATGCCCTTCCAGCTGCAACCTATCCCTAGAAAACATCCAGGCACACTCATTCACACTCATACACTACGGACAATTTAGCTTAAACAATTCACCTATAAAAAGTCTTAGAAAAATTATGAAAAATTTGTAGTAAAAATGTGTGCGAACCCTGAATAAATGAATAGATTTTTGGTTTGTCGTGCATTTTTCATTCATAAACTGCTTCTGTGATCCTTATCCACACAAAAACGGTTTGAAATTATCAATTTTTGTTTTTTGTAGTAAAGAGCTCGCATCTGGAGAACAGAAGAAGAGTCATTACACAGCAGAAATCAAACGAAAAGAAGAGCAGCTGGCCAAATATGAAGAGAGACTTTTTAATGTTTGCGGAAGCCAGGATTTCCAGTCAGACTTGAGCAAACTGGAGGATGAGTTGGAAAAGTGCTCCAAACAGAGAGGTATGGGAAATGTGTTCATAGTCATTCTGATGATCTTACATTTTAGACCAGGGATGGGCAAACTCGATCCTGGAGGGCCGGTGTCCCTGCATAGTTTTGCACCAACCCTAATCAAACACACCTGCTTGTAGCTTTCTAGTGATCTTGAAGACACTAATTAGGGTGTTCAGGTGTGTTTGATTAGTGTTGGAGCAAAACTCTGCAGGGACACCGGCCCTCGAGGATCAAGTTTGCCCATGCCTGTTTTAGACCCTCAAAAAAATATACAGGCAGATTTGCTGTGCTAATTTTTGAGGAACATTTTCAGCCATATGGCTTCAAGGCCTGGAAAGTACTTAAAGGGGTGGTCCACTATGCGAAGGGAGACATTGGTTAATGCGAAGGGAGACATTGGTTTTTACAAAGTAAGCTTAGCAAAGCCTACAGCGACTGAAGTTTGGAAATTACAAAAATAATCACAAGACCCTCAGGTTACGCGCATACACCCCACGCAGTGAAGGGCATGGCCGGAGGCGCAGTGATGTTATAGTAGATAAAGCTAAAATGCCGTCCAAACGCTGCTTTTCCACAGAGCTTGTTCTGTTTCTGTATTTGGGCTTCCAAAGGGCACGGCACGAAGAGAGAAGTGCTTACAGTATAATTTTAATTATGTTCCAGAGAATTATAAAAAGATAGCTCTCCAGCATTTGACAAAGGAGAACTTCCAGAATCTTTTCCAGTTCAGTGCTGGATTCGGCTAATAACTTCTTAAAGAAGGAGCAGTTCCAACCATGATAGAAGAAGCTGTGGATTATGAGCCACAACCTGAAAGTGTTATTATTTGTTAAAATTGATCCATTACATGCACAGTGTTTAGCGTTAACAGTATGTTGTAGCAAGGACGTAAATAAGGATGTAAACAATGGGAAATGCTGTTTGGCACTGTTAACAATTTAGCTACAAATTCATATTTATCTGTCAAACTGCTGTGAACTCCCACAATCTCTTCAGCAGCACTGCAGTGTCTCTCCATGCGGGCGCTTTCACTGCGTTCTACATCTCAAATAACAAACTCACAAAGGATATGAGAACAGTTCATATTACCTGCAGATGCTTTTTCCGAATAAATATGAAAATATTTTTTGTCAGATTTTATTTTAGGGAGCAGGCACGATGTTCAGCTGTGTCCACTTTTTTTCTGTCTAGTTTAGCCTCACACTGACACGGCTACACTGACTGACAGTATTTACACAGCAGACGCACAGCGCGTGCTAGTAGAAGCGTGACTGGACGTGACGCTTCCTAGTGATGTGGAGCTGAGCCACGAATCACAGCACATCATGTTAGCTGACCAATCAGAGCCTCTTGAGGGCAGGCTTTCGAATAACAAGGGAAGATGACAGTCGTTTTCTTGTTAGCTGAGTAGCTGTATGTAATTAAAGTAAGATATATGAAAAAAATATGTTTTTTTTTTTTTGGTTTTATTTTCAGAAATGAAGCATGGACACACATTTCTTTGTATCTTATAAACACAACCAAGCCTTTAAAAATACACTCTGGACCACCCCTTTAAAAACAAACACAGATCCTTGAAAGTGCTTGAATTTGGAAAAACAGAGATATTCTTGATTTAAAGATGTTAAATTTAAATCTGACAAATGATGCACATATTATCGATATTTCAGAAATCACATTTAAATATTACCTCTATTGAATTCAACAAATTTTAACTATTAATTTTAACATTTTTTCAACGTGACAATCTTGGTTAGTTTTTGAAAATTACAAATTTTTAATGACATTTTTAACATAAAGTGATACGTTAAGTACAGTGAGGACTTTCATATGGCTACATGTGCTGGAGTATGAATTACAAAGGTGCTTGATTTAAAATTTGTGGTTCTTTAAAAAAAAGTGCTTGAATCTGGTGTCCATGAAAGAGTGGGAACCCTGTATGTTGCTCCCAAACCATGATTGTGCAGAATTTGTCTCAATCGCATCTACCTGCTCAAGTTCAAACGATTAAAGAGCTTTGCATTAAAAAAAAACATCCTTTTTAACCCTTGTACAAATCTGCAGAACAGCAGAAATGAAAACATTGGGCACATGGTATTTGTTATATGTGTTAATTTATTATTAATTAGTTTGCCATGTTTTTAATTAACCTCATCTTTATGCTCACAATTTAAAGACTATTTATTTGTAAATTATAGCAGTTTTGTATTACTAGTTAGTCATTCAAAATATGCTGTCCACAAGCTTTATTTTTAGCGTAAGATGCCCTTCCAGCCACAACCCATTACTGGGAAACACCCATACACACTCTTTCACACACATGCCAATTTAGCTTATTCAATTCACCTATACCACATGTCTTTGGACTTGTGGGGGAAACCAAAGCACCAGGAGGAAACCCACATGAACGTGGGGAGAACGTGCAAACTTCACGCAGAAATGTCAACTGACCCAGCTGGGACTCAAACCATTGACCTTGTTGCTGTGATTTTGGAATGATTGATTAATTAATTTATTTTTTTTACTTAAGATTTACATTGTTCATTATAAACACAACAGGAGGATGTTGGTTGGAAGAATGTTCTGTCAGTGGTTCAGAAAATCCTTATGTCTACAAGGCGTTTACTGTTAGTTCTTTGTGAGTTTGTTGTTGACTTGCCAAATCACTTTCATTTGCTATTTAATAAGATCTTGGAAGTAGAGTCATGATATGGGTCATTACAGTTACTTTGCCTATGTATTTAAATCTGTATTAGCACAAAAGATGCATCGATAATCATTTTACGTTCACACTGTAATTGAATCTCATCGAGTTGCGAGGTGCCCAGAGATTTCCAACCCTAATGACTGATGGCCTTTGAATTCTGCTGAAGCCTGTGGAGTTTTGCAGATGCAGATTGTGCGTAGGCTTGGTTTATGGTAAATCAATGTTTATTGGCACACTGACTGTAGATGACATAAAGCTACAACTGCAGATATGAGATATGCATATTGAGGACTAGTGTGGTAGGTGTTATCTACACAGATGAATTTATTTTGTTATTTAACTTTGTAAAATCCTAGTTGACTTACCTTATTGCAGGAAATCGTATTGCATTTGAAAAAGGTTCCGTTTCAAACACAATTTCCTGGATTATAAATGTGGTAATAAGTCAAGAATAGAGCATTTGTAGCTGCAGTAATGAATTGCTTACTAACGTTTATTAATGTAGAGTTAATGCTTAACAGATAATGAATTCCCTACATGCTAATGCTTAATAAATGATCCATAATGTGTAGTTATTATAAAGTGTTACTAATGTTTCTGAAGACAATCACCTACTGCACCTAAAGGTGCTCGATTTAAAATTCAAAGTGATTTTAAAAGTCCTTGAATTTGGTGTCCATAAGAGTGGGAACCCTGTATGAGTGCTGTCTATTCAATACATTCAATGTTAGATTTTCTTCCATGTGATTGTTTTGTCCTTTTTCTCTGGCCTGGGTCTTCTTTGTCCAGCCATGTTGGCAGGTGCCACAGCTGTGTACAGTCAGTTCATCAGTCAGCTTACGGAGGACGGTGACCCATGCTGCCCCGTATGTCAGCGCGTGTTCCCATCAGAGGCGGAGCTCCAGGACGTCATTAATGACATGCAGTCCAAACTGCGGCTCGTCCCAGATAAGCTGAAGAATACAGAGCATGACTTGAAGAGGAAGGAGCGCAGACGTGATGAAATGATGACACTGAAGCCCATCAGGCAATCTATTTATTATTCTTTCATTGTGTAATCTATTTGTCAATTGTTTACTCCTTTAAACATGACATCGGATGCCAATTTTACACAGATTTATTAGATTTTTTTTAGGGTCTTAAAAGTTCCTCACTTTGATTGGATTTATCAATGGTAGAGGAAATCAACTGTTTTTACCCTATCAAAACACCTTAGTCCACATTGAGCCATTTTGTTTCATATCTCTGTAACACTCGTGTGCTGTTGGGAATGGTTTTATCCACTCTGAGGTGATTTTGAGGCTTAATTTGGCAACAACTTTCTCTGTGTTTCTGCTTATTTTGACACACATTTTGGGAAATTGCTTTGAAAATTTTCAAGAATTCAACAATACACTCTGAGCAAATGTAGTACCCTTTCGTTGTGTCTGTGGTTGTTTTTGCCATGTTGACTTTCATTGTAATGACATTTTTGATTGCAAAGCCATGACACCACATACTCATTTTTGTTGCTAGTTTTCCCTGTTGGGTGGAGGCTTAATTTATTTATTTTTTTTTACCGTTGATCATCAGTTTCAGTGCAAAAAAAGCTTAGTTTCAGCCTTCTATATGGAGTATAGTGTGTGTGAGAGACCTTTGAGCACTAATGATGATATGGCTGAGACAATCAAAATAAGAATCTCAGCTCTCAGAACAAAATAAACATATGAAGTGTATTTATGCACACACACTATAATCTGTTGTTTTACTCCACATGTCACTGTTGTGCTATGCAGTAAAGCTCATGCAAGGCGGATTATCAAAAAAAAAAAACTTTTTTACACAACACTTACAACAGGAACTGGAACATCAAAATGCAGGCAGGATAAGGACTTACAGTGACAATACAATACTGGACAATGAATAAACTAAACTCCGGGGTATAAAAACACAAGGCATGATTAAACTGAGTACATACAGGGGTGTGGCACAGGTGGAACTATTGAATCTAACAATTGGCGAGAAAACAGAACAAAGGAATCACATGACACAACATATGGGATATCACATGACACAACAACTACATGAAGACAACACTAGACTCGTGACATCATAGAACTCTATATAAAAACCTGAAACTTTTTTGCACAGGCCTAACTATAGGGTTAATGCTGCCAACTAATGATCAACAGTAAAAATTATACATTTTACCTCTTACCAACTGGGAAAACCACAGACAATCAAGAATGCATGATTAAATGCTGTCATGGCTTTGCAATCAAAAAATGTGATTATAATAGAAGCCATCGGGGCCAAAAATCCACACACATAACGAATGAGTAGTAAATTTAAACAGTACACAAGAGTTAAATTAAGGTGTCTGCTGGGTCTTAAAATGTCTTAAATTTCCTAAACTTAATTTTAGGCCTTAAAAAGTTTTAAATTCACTGAAATATTGTGTTGTAGGTCCTAAATCATTTTAAAAAGGTCTTTATTTTGCTTTGACCAAGTAAAGCTACTCAGTCAGGCTGGCATCCATCCAATGACCAACAATACATCTCATTAAAATCTTATTTGTTATATTTAAGTTCTTTGACACAAAGAGATACAATTCACAACAGCTGTTAGACATTTTTTAGACGCTCTGATATCCGATCCTTATTGAAAGAGACAAACGCGAGAGTGAAGCGCGAAAAAACAAAGAAGCCGGGAAAAATCAGCAGCAAATGATGATTCTGCAATCTAAACATGAACAAACTGCCATGTTTAATTATTTTCATCACCTTTTGGACTATTATGATCTCGGAATGACGAAATTACTTTCTAACAGGAGGTTACATGTGCTGCTGAAGATTAAAGACTCAGATGAGAGGTTTGCTCTGACTGTGGGGTATATTTCATGTTGTTTTTGAACCCAAATAAGGACTAAATGTATGCTGTGTGTAGTTTATCTATAATTGGTAACATATCTGAGACTGTAAGGGTGTGTATGTGTACATATATGTTGCATTTATTCATTTATTTCATATAAATGCAGACGTTACAGTACGCTATTTCACACTGTCATTGATCTGCAGTTATAATCAAAGCATGTTCATAGAAAGGTTAGTAATGAACATTTATACACAAGTATTTATGTGTATAAGCATCTGTCTTGTGAGAAGTGCTTCTCATATGATATGTGAACGACCCGTACGGCTTTACAGCAACATTTCCTTGAGTTAAAATGACATAATCTAAACTTTCTGTCGTACACCACATCCACCAAAAGGGAAATGCTAGCTTGATAAAGGTAACCTGTACCGTACCTTACTGTACCTCTCAATGGAAATGGGCCATTAAAGAGTGTGATGATGGAAAAACCTTAAATTTTGTATGACCCAATCAAGCGAACCAAAAATAATCAATTTAACCCTTCTGTGGTTTAGGGTTACATTTAGTTTACACCAGTTCAGTGGTAGTCTGTAAGGGTTACTTGCATTCTCTTTTTGATGTAAAGAACTCCCTCTGTTGAGCACTGTTCTTTGTCCATGCGAGGCTTAGAGTGGGTTGGAGTCAGCCTTTTTAAGTTTTGAAGCAGCAAGAGGGCTAGTCGTGTTGACTACTGGTTGCGCGACGCACTAAGCTTAACTCTAGTCTGGGCGGTGGCCTTAGGCACAAGCTTTATAAGGATAGTTTTGTACCTACCCTCAGTATCCGAGTTGACCAATGAGAAGTTAACTCCTCAGAGGCTGGTTTTATAGTCTTTGTTCCTAAGCGTAGTAATTTGCATAGGCATTCTGGGTGTAAGCCAATGCAGAAATGTTCAAAGTTTCTTAAATTGTTAATATGTTGTACACGTATTAGCATAAAATGTAAACGATCGTTCAGAACACCAAATTAGCTTTGCAGGGACATCAAACAAGAACCATCTAGGATCTTGTTTAGCTGTGGTAGAGTTAAACATTGATTGCAGTATTAAAGTATTAAAACCATAATATTAATACATAAGCAAGACACTTTTTGCAAAACACCTGATTACACATAAAGAGAAAATAATTGTTTAAATTAAAAGTATAAGACTTAAGCAAGGACCTTATAGAAGTTTGACCAGGTTTCTGTGTGTGAGTCGCAAATACCTTGGAATCAGATTACAATTGACCATCCAGTCTTTTAGGAGAAGTTGGTGTATTATTTGTTGAATACAAGTACAATAATAATGTGTCTGATCGGCCATATTCGTTACAACTATAACCAAAAAAAAAAAAAAAAAAAAAAAATATATATATATATATATATATATATATATATATATATACATATATATACATATATATACATATATATACATATATATATATATATATATATATATATATATATATATATATATATATATATATATATGTATATATGTATATATGTGTATATATATATATATATATATATATATATATATATATATATATATATATATATATGTATATATATATATATATATGTATATATATATATATGTATATATATATATATATATATGTATATGTATGTATATATATATATATGTATATATATATATATATATATATATGTATATATATATATATATATATATATATATATATATATATATATATATATATATATATATATGTGTATATATATATATGTGTATATATATATATATGTATATATATATATATGTATATATATATATATATATATATATATATATATATATATATATATATATATATTCATATATAAATAATTTTTTTAATTACTTTTCAAACAAATTGTCAGTACAGCTGCTTTAATTGCATCCCTAAATGCTATTTTCTGTAATGCCTGAGATAGTAAAACAGTTCTGCAAAAATACTTTGCACACTCAAGCAAGTTTTTCCCCATTCCTTCTGCAATATTCCCTTAGTATATAAAATATAAGGATCTTTGTACTATTGTTAGTTGGTTATCAGTTTACCGTTTAAGCAATTTACAAAAGTAAAAATTTAATCCAATGTCATCTTTAATGTTTATCCCAGTCAGGGATGTTTGTTATTAATGTTTAATCACAGAAGAACCTTTTATCATCCATTCTTTCATCATGTTAAGGAAGCGTTAAATATCAATGAATCATTTGCTAGTATGTCTCTTGTAATGACAGGCAATCCATAGTGGAGCTCCAAGAGAAAGAGCTACCAGAGTTAAGAAATCAACTCCAGCGTGTGAATCGGGACATTGAGAAACTGAAAGGAGACATCGAGGAGCAGGAGACATTGCTGTGCACACTGGTGTCTGAGGAAGAGACAGCCAAAGCCTGTCTGCAGGACATCTCTCTCATGGATCGCTTTCAGGTCTAAGCTTATGTCTAGTCAGTCCAAATAGACTATGGAATTCATTTAAATGTAACATGGCAGTACAACACAGCATATACAGTGCATGCGGAAAGAATCCATAGCGCTTCACTTTTTCCACATTTTTTTTTTATGTTACAGCCTTATTCGTAAATAGATTAAATTCATTTATTTCCTCAAAATTCTACATACAATACCCATAATGACAATGTGAAAAAAGATTTGTTGAAATTGTTGCAAATTTATTAAAAATAAAAAGCCTGAAATATCACATGTACATCAGTATTCACAGCCTTTGCCGTGAAGCTCTAAATTGGGCTCAGGTACATTCTGTTTCCACTGATCATTCTTGAGATGTTTCAGCAGCTTAATTGGAGAGACCTGTGGTAAATTCAGTAGATTGGACATGATTTGAAAAGGCATACACCTGTCTTTATAAAGTCCCAGGGTTGACAGTGCATGTCAAAGCACAAACCAGGCATGAAGACAAAGGAATTGTCTGTAGACCTCCGGGACAGGATTGTCTCGAGGCACAAGGCTGGGGAAGGTTACAGAAAAATTTCTGCTGCTCTGAAAGTTCCAATGAGCACAGTGGCCTCCATCATCCGTAAGTGGAAGATGTTTGGAACCACCAAGACTCTTCCTAGAGCTGGCCGGCCATCTAAGCTGAGTGATCGGAGGAGAAGGGCCTTATAGTCAGGGAGGTGATTATTAACCCGATGGTCACTCTGTCTGAATACTTTCCGGATGCACTGTATTTTAAAAATAAACTTTTATTTATTACCTTGAAGAGTCTTGTTGAAAGTGAATGTTACTGCAGGTTTATTATGTATTGTATCTCATTTCCATGTCATATAAAGTCATACAATAGTACAATAGCTTTGTAATAAACAGAGCAAAATGTAAGCCATTATTCAGTTAAGATGTCAGAAACCAAAGCAAAAATTAAGTCAGTGTTGCTAAAATATTGTGAAGTTGCATACTACACACACACACACACACACACACAAGATAAGAAGTATTCTAATTGTGCATAATCAGAATGTTTTCTGTCATGTGTAGCTTGATCTAAAGGATGTAGAGAGGAAGATCGCTCAACATGCAGCCAAGTTGCAGGGAGTTGACCTCAGCCGCACCATGCAGCAGGTCAGCCAGGAGAAACAAGAGACTCAGCACCGCCTGGACACTTGTACGTTCAACTGATTTTCTAGAATTAATATTGCTTTTTGTTAATCATGTGAATGGGAACTACCGTTCGAATATTTGGGGTCTATGAAATTTTTAATATTTAAAAAAAATATCTCATCAAGTTTACATTAAATATGCAGTATGTAAGTTTGATACCCTGTGGTTGAACTAGGTATTGCACTCCTGCTTCAAAACACAGGCAAGCACAGGTTGCCAGATTGACAAAACCAACAGCAGTGTGCCTGACAGTTGAACCTAAAGGCTGATTTAAACCGTGTTCTAAATGAAAGCAAAGGCACGCGATAGAAGGAATATTTTCCATTTTAAAAGGAGTTTTTGTTCTAACCAAACCCTGAAATATTCATTTTAGAAACTGCTTCTATTTCTCTCAGCTGAACTGCAGTAACCTCACGTACACCCTATGTGCTTTATTCGGTGTTCAATGCTAAAAACATGAGTTTGAATGCCATTTTACATGACATTTATTGCCATACTACTAAAAGCAGCAGCAAATAGTTCACCTCAGATGTTGAAAATAATATAAACCGTTTGAAATTGAACTTTAGAACTGACTCAATGCAAGCCAACACATATCAGTGATTCAGCATCTACATTTAATAATGTTAAAGAGGTGTAATATGTATTAATTAGATTATAAACCTTACCATTTTGTTGGAGTGCAGTAAGTGCACTATTCTGTGCTTCTGAATGGCGGTATTTAAAGTACTGTCATGTTTCGTGTTGTTAATACATGGGGTTAAAATGTAACCTACTCACCTTAATGTTCGGAATATTTATATTATTTGCTAATTAATAACCACCTCATGTAGAACTCTGAATCTGCGTCTTATTTCAGAGGAATGTTTTTGTTCACTGGAGGTTGCAATTTGGTTGCAGACGCATACTTTTAGGGCTTTTCTGACTGAATGAATGAAAGCAGGATATCTGACTTCAGCATTGTTTTTCAGATAAACAAGAATGTTCATTTAGCATGTTTGTTAAATATCTGCAGACATATAATGGTATTTTTATGCTTTAGAACAGTGGTTCTCAAAGTGGGGGTCGCGAAATCATGTGAGGGTCGCTTGGTGATTTCCAGAAATATCATATATTTTATTAAACCATTAGAATGATCATGTTTTATGAATTATTATATTTTATTTGGGACCCCTGGGGTTATTATGCTGTTGCATCTAACATCACAGCAATAGCGTTAGTTGCAGCAGATTTATTTTGTGGTACAATATTAAACTTTGACACCTTTATGCCACTAACATACATTAAAATTAAGGCCACGACTAAACAAGGAGGATCTCCAAGTGGCTCCAAGTCTCCAAAATTAAACCAAGAATAGTCTTGTGCTAAAAACATTAAGTGAGATAATCATTCATTTTCTTTTCGGTTTAGCCACAGCGGAATGAACCGCCAACTTATCCACCACATATTTTATGCAGCGGATGCCCTTCCAGCTGCAACCCATCTCTGGGAAACATCCATACACTCACACTCATACACTACGGACAATTTAGCCTTCCCAATTTACCTGTACCGCATGTCTTTGGACTGTGGGGGAAACCGGAGCACCCGGAGGAAACCCACGCGAACGCAGGGAGAACATGCAAACTCCCCACAGAAACGCCAACTGACCCAGCCGAGGCTCGAACCAGTGACCTTCTTGCTGTGAGTGTACACTACCTACTGCGCCACTGCGTCGCCTTAAGTGAGAAATATTAAATTAAACAAATGAATAATGATTATAAAAAAATATGGTTATAAGACCACTGGTTATAAGCCAATAGGCTTATGTTTATATAGTTCCTATTGGTGTGTGCATCATTGTGTGCAATATTAGTATGCTTATAAACACCTACGAGCATAGTGGGGGTCGCGAGTCACTGCAATTGTTATTTTTGGGGTTGCGGGCTGAAAAGTTTGAGAACCCCTGCTTTAGAAGAGTCAAAAACGTACATACAGCACCTTTAATAAAAGCACTTATATCATGAGACCCAATGATAATTTAAATAAAAATACAAGTTAATTCAGTAGGTAAAAGCAATTCAGTATATAACTATTGTTATGAAAATGTTTCGCATATATGACCTTGTTCATAATTTTGTATCTTTGTGATGCTCAACATATATAGCCTGCAGTAAGATCGAGCTAAAGAGGAAACTGATCCAGGACCAGCAGGAGCAGATCCAGGCCTTGAGGAGCAGTGTGAACGAGATTCGTGGAGAAAAGCTGCAGATCTCCAGCAACATGCAGAAACGTCAGCAGTTGGAGGAGCAGTGTGTGGAGTTCTCCACTGAGATTCAGACACTCCACCGAGACATTCGAGTGAGAATTGCCACATTAATGTGTCTAAGTCATAATGCAAGTGTGTGCCTTTCACATTTAGCGGGTGGTGGTGTGGAAATAATCCCTGATACGATTGTAAAGAGCTTTGGGTGTATGCAGGGTGGAAAGAGTACTGAAAAATCATACTCAAGTAAAAGTACCATTACTTGCCTAAAAATGTAGTGCAAGTAGAGTAAAAGTATCTGTTGTAAATATTACTCAAAGTATGAGTAAAAAGTAGCCCTTTCAAAAGTACTCGAGTAGTAAGTAGTGAGTATTACGCTGTAAAAAGCTGATGCGTTTACATGCAATTTGTGGATGTGTGTAAACGTAACATTCTGTAGTGGGTTTAGTTATTGCCAAGCAGGCACATGACGTCATAAGACATTAATATTAGGTTAAATTTAGGTTGTGATGTTAGATGACCAAAATTCTATGTCTAGCCAGCGTCTAAAGACAATGTTATTTTAATGTCCAATAATGGCATCAAATGACGTTGATAATTGGTTGATTTTAGGTTGTTAGAAAGTGATCAAACTCCAACGTCGAGTGAACATCTTACACCTAAGTCATATTGACATCAAATGCTGACATTTATTCGTCAGGTATGGCAACCAAAGTCCAACATCTGATAGGCGTCATAGTGGTAACGTCCACACAACGTCAAGCTGTAACATCATCAGACGTTGATTGACGTCGGTGTGACATGGAGTTCGGACGTCAACCCAATTTTCATTTCCAAAAAAAATGCAACGTCCATGACGTTGGGGTACAACGTCAATCTGACATCATGTTGACATCCTGTGTTTGCTGGCTGTTAAGTCCATTTCGTCATCATACAGTAAACATCCGTGATATGCATCTAAACAGTCTCTGGGTCATTGCATGTAAAGATTTTAGACATCTTATTGGATACTTTTAATGCTTGCAAAAGGATTGCTGCATTTATAAATCGCCCATGTCTTAAGGTAGTTCATTATGATGCGATTTACCTTCTATGTGCGATTTAATTGGACAGGAATCACAGGACTGATTTTTCTAATCCCCATAGACAAAAAATAAAGTAGCGACTGCAGGTTGAAGGAAAGTAGTGGAGTAAAAGTACCGATACAGCACTAAAAATGTACTCAAGGGAAAGTAAAAGTACACATTTTTAAAACTACTCAGTAAATTATAATTCCTGA
>NC_079455.1:5901952-5959452 GCF_903798145.1 Danio aesculapii
TTTTGGCTTTGTCTTGTTCTGATGAAGTAGAGTGTCTTTTCTGCTCCAAATGCGAATCCGTGGATTTTTCACACACAAAAATAAAACGTACAAGGTGAAAAATATTAAACTAAACAAAAAGAAAGGCAGACTTTTAGACAAAGTGACAAAAAACTACTTTTAACAAAGATTAACAAAGAATGTATCACAAATAAATTTACAAATAAAACAAACTGGTTTATTTTCCTGGTACCGTACTGTAGGTGTATCTAGCAGTAGAATTTAGAAACTGAACAAATGTTAAAATATTTTTTGTTGTTGTTTTATTAACATTAAAGGGATAGTTGAGTCAAAAAATGACAATTCTGTCGTCATACACTTACTCTCAAGTTGTTTTACATCTGAATTAGTTTTCTTGTTTGTTGTTATTTTGAAGAATGCGAGTTACCCAAGAGTTGCTGGTCCCCACTGAATTCAATATATATTTTCTCATAGTATCATCAGCCAGTATCTCTTTGCTCACCCACATTCTTTAATAAATCTTCTTTTAAAAAAAGAAATCAAGATAGATTTGGGACATCATCAGAGTGAGTAAATATTGGCAGAATTTACATTTGTGGTAAGTTATCTCATAATGAAAAGCGGCAGCAAGTTTTGCCTATTTGTCTGCTGTCACTTTAAGACTGGCACACTTAGCGTCGTATCATACACCCGGCACAATAAGGCGCAAGATGTGTTTGCCGCGTTGTGTTGTTATTTTCAGACCAGCACAACCCTAATATTCCCATTTTCCGCCACATTGTTTAGGTAGTAAATCCATTTGCACCACTTTGTGGACTCGTGGGTGAGCAGGTCTAGAAAAGAGGTGTGCTAAGGTGCATTGTTGGCACGTTGCTATTTTGAGGAACTAAAATAGACTATGCAATAGATCAGCTGAAAGCATGTCTAAAGTCCAGCACAGAGCATGTTAGTTTTGCACCTTAAACGCTTACACATTGCTTAATGCACACAGGATGTATATAATACACAAATATCTTTACAAATGAAAAAGAATTAAAGGATTAAAATATTACAAAAATTACTATTTTCTACAGAAATATAAAAACCACTGCATGTCTTCTTTACCTCGGTGGAACATTTTCAATTTATTCATTACATTACTTGCTTGTGTATAATGTTGTTATTATTTATTTTATTAAAAACAAGCTTAGATTTGTTCACCTGTCAGGTTTTGGACCATATGGGGGGCATAGGACACGTGTTTGGATATAACTCAAATTTTTGACCACACTTCGTTATTATTGTCCATTTATTTGTTTACTGGAAATTAGAACTGAATTTTGAAATAGTTTTGAAACTCATCTGTGCGCTTAACAAATTAAATTAATTATGTAGACTAATGAATGTCTTTGGTGGAGTGCGTACAACACAGTTTCCGTATGCATGAAAGAGAGAAAGAGAAAGTAAAGGCCGACTGGAGGAGGATCATTCTTTATCCCCTGTAGATGATCTGTTTAACTGTTTTCTCGCTAGTGAAGCGTTTAGTTTTTCCACTTAAGTCCGGCATGTAAATGGCAAATGCGTCATGGAACGATGCAACTGGCTGTTAAAAGGAAGGGGAGATGAGACTCTGATTTTGGGTAATTCTCAAAGCACACTCATAACTCATTGAGAGAATAAGCTCAACCCTGTTAGACCATGCGCCGCGGCGCAGAGTGTGTTTTCCATCCTTAAAATAGCAAAAGTGGATTCGGACACACCCTTAATGCTTTTGCGCCATGTGCTTTAGACTTTGTGCCTAGATCATTAAAATAGAGCACTTTAAGATAGACATTGTAACTGTTTACTTTCACTTCAGACCAAACTAACTGTGTTTATATGCAAATCTGATGGGGTTTTGACAGTTTTATCGCAGTTTTAATTTTCTGAAGTGTGCGCACTCTCCAAAATAATGGTACAAAAAAGGTAGTTTTTCAAAAGGTACACTTTTGTATGTAAAAGAAACATTAATAAAGGATCCATAATGGTACTTTAAAAGTAAATCTTAGTATTGTTGCTTAAATCTACTTTTACAGTTTACATAAAAAATTAGAGCTGCACGGTGGCACAATGGGTAGCACGTTCACCTCACAGCAACAAGGTCGCTGGTTCGAGCTGCGGCTTGGTCAGTTGACGTTTCTGTGTGGAGTTTGCATGTTCTCCCCGTGTCCACAATGGTTTCCTCCGGGTGCTCCGGTTTCCCCCACAAGTCCAAAGATATGTGACCTAGGTGAATTGGGTGAGCTAAATTGTTCGTAGTTTATGTGTGTGAATGAGTGTGTATGGATGTTTCCAATTGATGGGTTGCAGCCATAAACATATGCTGGATAAGTTGGCGGTTCATTCCGCTGTAGCAACCCCAGATTAATAAAGTGACTAAGCCGAAAGGAAAATGAATGAGTGAATAAAAAAGTCAAACATTTGAAAGGGTACCACCTCGGTGACAGCTTTTGAACATTCGTTTCTGAGACTGTCTTCAGGTGTGCGTTGTTTATCAGCAAGCTTTTGAAGCTAATGTACTTTTGTCGTTATTATTAATTGTGAGTGTAACAATGTAACCTTGATTCCATGAGTTGTAACATAATAGCATTTATGATTTATACCTAATACACTCTGCAGAATCACTTTGATTAACATTCTCCATTTGTACATGCCATTAAAGGGGGAAAGGTCCCGCTCATTAGTGATGATCTCTTCCTCGACACACAATAGACAGCAGCCTTTTGTCATTAGTAGTGTTGTCTCGATACTGAATTTTGGTACAAAATTCGCTACTGAAAATTTAAAGACGGCCATTTCCCACTAACATTTAAGTGTAAATGTCCTGACAGGAAACTGATGAACGACCTTCTGTTCATGAAAGAATCTAACCATCAGTTCTGTGGAAATATTAAGTGTCGCAATAGTTTACAACACCAAATCAGTATAACAATCAGATGATTCTTCAAATAATTAGATAAAACTTTCTGATAATTTGTCTAAGATAAAAGATTTGACTTTATAGGAAGTATGTATATTAAATTATAAATTATTATTGAATGCGGGTAATATTTCACCAGTTTTACTGTATTTTTATTTTAAGCAACTACAGCTTTCGTGAACATAAGAAAATTCTTAAAAAAAAAAAACATGAAACTTGCTGCCATCGATTTGTTTTATCTCTTTTTTTTTACTTGAGTTTGCGTGGGTATATATATATGATAGTGTATTTTGTGTTACTATTCTTTATTTCTATTTTTTAGGTGTGACTTTAACATTCTAGGCTAATTTTGGCATATTTTATAGTAATGTTTGTGTGTGTGTGAAGAAAGAATAAAACTCGGTAACACTTTATAATTACTATACACTATAAATAATTTATTAAGCATTAGCAAATAGTGAATTCATTATCTGTAAAGCATTAACTCTACATTAATAAATGTTAGTAAGCAGTTTATAACTGCAGCTACAAATGCTGTATTCTTGACTTACAAACATATTTATAATGTGCTTAATAATTGTACTTTCATACTTTGTTAATGATTTATTTTTCATTACTAAACTGAGTATCGCATTATTTACAAACCATTTGTATTTAAAAGTAGTTGAGGGTTTTTAGGATAATTCAGAATGAGTTAGAAAATGATTAATAAACTATTGAAATCAACATTTATATGTCTTATTATTCAGGCATATATTAAGGGTTACTATGTATGTTAATAAATGCTTTATTAACTCAACTTTATCTAGTTTTGTGATCTAATCTGAAGTGAGGTCTATTTATGCTTTATAAATCTCTTATAAATGACAAATAAAGACTTAGTTAAATTCTAAACAGGAAAAATGACATTATTCATTCCTTTTCATTTAAAGATACACTAATAAAACTGTACTTCAAATGAAAAATAAATCTTTGCAAACTTCTTTATAATTAAATAACTGTAGAGTTTAAACATTGCATCTTATTATATTGTTAAATTATTATATTGTTGTTGTTGTTTTATCCAGTTTTATGTCGTATTTTGACACTTCTGTTATTCAGCAATGTTTAAACTTTACAGTTTACAATTTTATTTTTTAGAAAAGATTGCAAAGATTATTGTTCATTTGATTCTGAGCCTTTATTTGTCATTTATAAGGGATTTATAAAGCATGAATAGTCCTCACTTTAGATTAGGTCACAAAATTGCATGAAGTTGAGTTAATAAAGCATTTATTAACATATTAGTTAACCATTAGTATATGCCTGAACAATACGATATATAAATGTTGATTTCAATAGTTTATTAATCCTTTACTAACTCATTCTGAATGATCCTAAAAACCCTCAACTACTCTTATATACAAATGGTTTGTAAATAATGCAATATTTAATTTAGTAATGAAAAATAAATCATTAACTAAGTATGAAAATACAATTATTAAGCACATTATATAGGTGCTTATAAGTCAAGAATAGATCATTTGTAGCTGCAGTTATAAACTGCTTACTAACGTTTATTAATGTAGAGTTAATGCTTAACAAATAATGAATTCACTAGATGCTAATGCTTAGTAAATGATTCATAGTGTGTAGTTATTATAAAGTGTTACCTAAAACTCTTTTGCAGACCTCAGACATTTAAAGGTAGCTTAATCATGTTCTTAATGTAATCTTAATTGTGTTTATTAGGATGCAAAGGAGCAGGTCTCTCCCCTAGCTGCCACTTTGGAGAAGCTCCAGCAGGAGAAACAGGACCTTGTTGAGCGCAGGAGCAAGAAACAGGAGGAAGGACAGGAAAAGGTATTTGTTTCTGCATTTGTGTTTTAGGTTTTCATCTGATATTTTCTGTTTACTGTAAAATGATTCAACACAATGTACTGCATTAATAGTTTGGGGGTTTCACTTTAACTCAATTTGCTTTTCAAGAAGTGCTTCATATATAAAAGCTTTATACTTTCTTTTAGATAAATGCAATTAAGGAAAAAATGAAAAACATTACCCTCTTTGAAAGAGAGATCACCAAGTACATTGAAGAGGGCAAAGACAGCTACAAAGAGGTACGACATAATTGTGTGCATTCTCTTCAATTTAATTTCCAATATTCATGTTTTTTCCTATTTATTTTTGCTCTTTCTTATTTAGCAAAAAGAAACTGAGCTACAGGATGTGGACAAACAACTACATGAGGCCGAAAAACAGCGGGAGAAGACCAATAAAGACATGGGCAACATCCGACAAGACATTGACACTCAGAAGGTGCCGAGCAAACCTTACTGTTTAGTTTTTTTTGCTATTATTCTTGCATTTTTACCACAATGCCAATGTAGTAGACCTGTGATATTAAAAGACTCATTCTAAAACTGATACAGTTGAATTGACAGAAGGGCTAATACATTTTACTTCATATTAAAATATTAATTTTCAAAAAGTATCGTTTAACACAGGGGTTTTCAACCTTTTCAGACACACACGTTTGGCCAATTTTACACCCCCCTTTTACCGAGCCAAAATTTGAATGAATGTGCAAACATCATTGACATATTACTTGCAATGCTTAAAGTGCGTAAAATGAATTACATTGAAACATAAGTATATAGCTTACCTGATTCAGTGTGATGGCTGAGCCTGTTTCTGTGAAGACAACATGGTTGGATTCCTGACACGACTAACCGTAAATTGTCTTCCACTGTCAATAAGCGTGAGCCATAGCATACTTGCTTTTGATGTACGTACATGCAGAAAATGCTGCTTCATAAAGCCAAGTTCGCAGAGCCCCGATGGTGTGGAGTCGAACATTGAGTACATTTACATGGACACCAATACTTTAATAGATTTTAATACAATTAAGACAATACTTTGATTAAAAGTCATCATGTAAACAGCGATTTTTGATGACCTTAATCCGACTAAAGTCATAACTGAATTAAATAGAAATGTAATTAAGACCTGGAGTATGCAGATATTAGTGGCATTATTGAAGTAAACACCGCAATCAAACTATTACCGTCATGTAGGACTTTCCGCCATATTTTTCGACACGATCCACATGCGACTGTAAGTAAAGGTCCGCAGACTAACACATCGCGCAATGCGGAAGTTTTTTTCTTTCCATTCGGCGTGCGTTATTAAATTCCATAACACTCTCACCAGTCCTTACTCCTTATTTGCGTCTAATACCCCAGTTTGTTACGGGGGCATGAATAAAACGTTCATGAGTGAAGGTGAAGCTGCCGAACTGCAGTTAAAGTCACCCAAAATTATATGAAACTCTTACATGAAACACTGCACGTAAACACCTTAATTTTATTATTGTCTATTAAGGCAGTAAATAATATTTGACTAGATATTTTTCAAGACACTTCTATACAGCTTACAGTGACATTTAAAGGCTTAATTAGGTTAATTAGGTTAACTAGGCAGGTTAGGGTAATCTATCTATCTATCTATCTATCTATCTATCTATCTATCTATCTATCTATCTATCTATCTATCTATCTATCTATATAGTACTGCAGTGAAGGCTAAAGCATAATTACTATTAGTTCATGATAGTTACTATTAGGGCTGCACGATTAATCGAAAAAAGATCGCGATCTCGATTCGACCCTACACACGATCTTAATTCAGCTTTTCTACGATTCAGCCTGTTATATTTTCAAGGTCAGGAGAGAAGCAAGGCAGTCACACAAGTCTTCACAGCAACATTGACACCTTCAAATGGTGTTAAAAGTGTCACATACTGCATTTATAAGTTATAATTCACCCAAATGTCATTTCTGTCTTCATGTAATGATGTATTCACGGTCGCGAAATCACACGTGAGCTGACCGCCAGCTGTTTGTTTACTGTTTGTTTACTGTGCGTTTGAGGGCCGCGCGGGAGGTTTGATTTGCATGTACGTGTTTTTTTCTCACAGTGACAGCAGCCATGAGCCGCACTCGGAAGTGTAAGTGAAACCTGTGGGCACATCATTTAATTAAAATTGCATTTTAAGGGATCCAACCCACACTGGCCATAGCCTGCTCACGCTTATGCCATCAGGCAGGCGTTACAGAAGCCTGAGGAGCAAATCAGTACGGTTTCGTGATAGTTTTTATCCTGTCATTTATAAGACTTTTGAATAATACCATTTCTTAAACACTATTGATAGCTAGTGTAAAATAATAAATCAATAAATCGTTAAACTAGCATAAATTATCAATATTACAACTATTATAACAAATGGTGAAATAGGTATTTAAGTATTAATTACTCTCTACAGAGATTTTTTTAATCAGGTTATATCTTATATAACTATATTTTTATATTTTTATGAAATTATAAAAGCTTGTTTATCATGTTAAGATTTTATAGTGTTTGTATAGTGATGTTGTTATGTTCTTGTTAGGTCTGTTGCAACGTAATTTTGTTCTGCATTACAATTTTATTGTGATGTTTTGAATGACAAAATAAATAAAAATAAAGGAAACTGAATTTACTGTACTGAACAATTCTGCCTCATATGTTTCATTGACAGTTTTATTGATCACTAAGATATGATTGACTTGGATTTAAGTTGCTTTGACTTAAAAATGAAAATTGCTAAAATGTAGCCAAGCTACTTTTGCCAGTTAGCTTTTAGCTTAGCTTGCTACATTTCCCAGAGGGTTGATTTTAGTGTAGTTAAGCTACATCTTAAGTAGAGTAGCTAATAGCTTAGCTCACTACATTTTTCAAATAGCTTGCCCAACACTGCTGGAGGGCTGATAATTTTGCCTTCAACTATATATGTATTGTCTAATTTCAGGTTCAAGAGCGCTGGCTTCAGGACAACTTGACTTTACGAAAGCGCGTGGAGGAACTGAAAGAGGTGTCGAGAAAACGAGAGGCCTTAATGAAGGAAATGGGCAACATGCAAGTGCTGCAACTGCGCAAGTATGAAATTATTGGTTATTTTTTGTTAGCATTAAATAATTTGTCATAGTTTGAATACTTTATATAACTTCCATCCCACTTTTATTTTTTTATTATTGTGAACTTAAATTCATCTTTCAAAATGTATTTCCTGTTGTCAAGTGAGCGGCGGGAAGTTGAGCGAAAGTTGGAGGACCTAAAAAAGAACCGCAGTGTGGCTCTTGGTCGACAGAAAGGCTACGAGGACGAGATCCTCCGCTTTCGTAAAGAACTCAACGAGGATCAGTATTGCCGGGCCGAGGATCTCTACAGAGACAAAATGATTGTGATGAGAACAACAGAGCTGGCTAATAAAGACCTGGACATCTACTATAAAGCCCTAGACCAGTAAGCTGATTTCTATTATCAGGGTTTTTCTAATGGGTAGAGTCAGGTAGCGGTTTGTCAGGATGTGTAGGTTGGTTTTGATGTGGTTCAACACAGTCAGCAACAGGCCATTTGAGAGATTATCTAGACGTGAGGAAGTCTGACTCAACGAATGAATCATCACTGACAGGTGGACTTTATTTCACTGGAACTCCCCTAAAAGATGCTAAAATATTTACCATACCATTGCAACAGTTATCTTGCTATTTTTTATGTGTTGACAGTATATGTGATAATTTAGTTTTATTACATAATTTGGTTTAAAGCAATAAATATAGCAATACATAAAGTATTATGCATGTAAATAGTAGACTAACAATCCTTTAGAGGATTTGGATTTCTAAAGCATTTGTGTTTTTGTGAGCTCCCTCAAATACTGGGGAGCTAAGCTGTTCAGGGCTTTGTAGGTGGTTAAAAAATGTTTAACTTTATACAGTATTTAATAGGAAGCCTATTTAATAGGAAATAAGAAGAATGTTTAATAGGAATGATGAAAGAGCTGGAGTAATATGATCATATTTCTTTGTTCTAGAAAGCACTCTAGCAGCTGCATTTCAAACTAGCTGAAGTTTGTTAATTTGGCCAACATGGCAACCACCTAGTAACGCATAACAATAGGCTGAATAAGCATGAATAAGCTTTCCGCATCAGACATTGATAGCATATGCTGAAGTTTGGCAACATTTTTAAGATGAAAAAATGCAGTTTTACAGATGTTTGAAATCTGGCCTTCAAACGACAGGTTGCTATCAAAAATCACCCCCAAATTTTGAGGACTGAACTAAGAATCCATCAAGGTTTTGGGTCCAATAAGCAAGACCTCAGTTTTATCTGAATTTAATAATAATAAGTTATTACGAGGGCCAGACGGAATCTGCTGACATTTTTTTGCTATTTCTGCGCAGAATTTTGTTAAAAATCTGCGGATTTATGTGGAATGACTTTAGGAGTATCATAACTAAAACCTTAATATGTGAAATAAAAAGTAATACCTTTTTAACTTGTATTTAATGTTTACAATGCAAATCCAATTAGATCCACTTTATTTGGTAAACAAAGCAAGTCTCTCATATAATGTATCTACTAAAAGACAGAAAATATTACTTTACAAAGTATATTGTGAATAAATCATATAAATATTTTCATATTAGTCAATAATATTACTGAAATTAATTTAAAAACTGAATAAATATAAATTAACACACATTTATAAAAGTAAATAAACAATCAATGATGTGCTCAAAATCTGCGCAGATTCCGTATGGGCCTGGTTATTAGTCATCAAATTTTGATTATCAGCTGTACAATCTGTTAATTTCTTGACTTCATACAAATTATCAGGTTTAATGACATCGCCTAGCGATAGCATATATAGGGATCTATTTTAACGATTTAGACGCAAAGTCCAAAGTGCAGGACGAAAAAGCATTAAGGTGGTGTCAGAATCCACTTTTGCTGTTTTAAGGATGGAAAAATCTGCTTTGCGCTGCAGCGCATGGTCTAACAGGGTTGAGCTTATTCACTTAATGAGTTCTGGGTGTGTTTTAAGTCTCATCTCCCATTGCCTTTAAGAGTCAGTTGGCGCATTTGCTATTCACATGGCAGACTTTGTAAGTGGAAAAACTGAACATTTCACTAGTGAGAAACCAGTTAAACAGAGCATCTGCAATGAGAGAATGACCCTCCTCATTCTTTACTTTCACTTTCACTCTCTTTCGTGGAGAAGGAAATGTGTTGTATCCACAGACATCCATTAGCCTACATAATTAATTTCATTTGTTAAGCACACAGATGTGTTTCAAAACGATTCCAGTAAACGAATAAATGAGCAATAATAACGAAGTGTGGTCAAAAAACTGAGTTATATCCAAACACACATGCTATGCCCCATATGGTCCAAAACCCGACAGGTGGACAAATCTAAGCTTGTTTTTAATGAAACAAATATAAATATGCATATAATAAATATTACTGCTAATGATAATAACATTATACAAAAGCAAGTTGTCATGAACAAACAGAAAAAGCCCACCGAGATGAAGAAGGCATGAAGGCAGTGGTTTTTATGTTTATGTAGAAAATAATAGTTTTTGTAATATTTTAATCCTTTAACTCTTTTTCATTTGTAAGGATATTTGTGTATTATAGACATCCTGTGTGTATTAAGCAACAACTAGCACGCTCTGCGCTGGACTTTAGACCTGCTCTCAGCTGCTCTATTGTGCAGTCTATTTTAGTTCCTCAAAGTAGCAACATGCCAACAATGTGCCTTAACACACCTCTTTTTTTAGATCAGAACGCCTATGGGCGCACATATGAGCTCAAATGCATTTGCTATTTAAACAGCGTGGTGCAAAACGTCAAAACGACACTTGCGTCAAGCTGAAACTAGCAAACAGCATTTGCGTCGCGCCTTGAGCCACATTGCGCCGGGTGTTTGATAGAGCCCATAGTGTGAAAAGTATTTTATACAGTGTAAAAGTATAATTTGCACTCAAAAGTAGCACAAATATAACATTTCATCTTTGCATCATTTACATGCAGTGGATACTTAAGCATGTCAGAAGAGAAACGCAGCAGCGCTTCCTTCTTCAATTTCAATGTGCTCGTGAGCTTGTACTCTTGTGGCATCTGTTGTTGCAAATCAACCCATTGTCTGCGCTAGTTGCTGGGCACTGTGGACAGGTTCATCGAAAACGTATAGCATTTTAAACATGTGGCAAAGATGTCACGGTATCTTGTCCAACGTGCAACAGGCTTTACATTTTTGCATTGTGTAAATGATGGATGGTCCTCCTAGCATATTAATAATTTTAATAACATTTTATAAAAATAAATGGAGCTGTCATCACATCAGCAAGTTCTTGGAGTTTGCATTCCCGTTACATTAATGAAAGCTGGCCGATCTCCACAGTAAACATCTTACTACATTTACATTTAGTTATTTAACACAGGGGTTCCCAAAATGGGGGTTGTAAGACAATTTGTGGGGGTCTCTTGGTGATATCAAAAAGTATTATATATATTATTAAACTGGTGTCATGGTGGCGCAGAGGGTAGCACAATCGCCTCACAGCAAGAAAGTCGCTGGTTCGAGCCTCGGGTGGGTCAATTTCTGTGGAGTTTGCATGTTTTCCCCCGTGTCCGCGTGGGTTTCCTCCGGGTGCTCTGGTTTCCCCCACAAGTCCAAAAGACATGTGCTATAGGTAAATTGGGTAAGCTAAATTGTCCATAGTGTATGTGTGTATGGATGTTTCCCAGTGATGGGTTGCAGCCATAAGGGCATCTGCTGGGTAAAACATATGCTGGATAAATTGGCGGTTCATTCCGCTGTGGCGCGCCCTGATTAATAAAAAGTATAAGCCGAAAAGAAAATGAATGAAGAATAATTATTATTAAACTATTAGAATTACCATATTTTTTCCATAACATACAGAAGATCAAATAGTATTTAATAGTTACATAAAAAATAACAACATGGAAATAAAAAGCCATCAGCCTTTCAATTTTTTTTTTCCATTGGATTGCGACCTCTGGGTTGTTAACGTTATAATAATGATACAGCAATAAAGTCAGATGCAGCAGTTTGATTTTATGGCACAGTGTTAAACTTCGACACCTTTACGCACTCATGTACATAAAAAAGGCCACAACTGAACATAGAGGATGATCTCCAAGTCAAATAATTGTAATTAGACAAGCCAATGTATAATGGTGGTTTGTTCTGTAGACATTTGGAAACAAATATTGCTTAATGGTCTAATAATATTGACCTTAAATGGATAAAAATAAAAACTGCTTTTATTCTGGCTGAAATAAAACAAATAAGAATTTTTCCAAAAGGAAAAATATTATTGGGCTCACTGTGAAAAACTTGCTCTGTTAAACAGAATGTGAAAAAGAAAAAACTTAACAGGAGGGCTAATAATATTGACTTCAACTGTAAAACTTTCACCATGCCCTGAAGTCCCGATGTAATAATCGTTCATCTATTAGACATCACGCGATGACTTATTGGTCAGCATCACTCAGAATGTTTATTAGCACTGTATAGTTCATCTTTGGTGAATTGAATCTCAGTTTTTGAATAAATCATTTGAAAAGGTGTTTCAGTGACCCAACTATTTTGAATGCATCGATTAATAGAAAGACTCAAGTTACTCACTTTTTAATAGCGTTATTTACTTCCAGCTACTAGTGGTTATACACAAAAATATTTTAGGCAAATTTCCTTTTCTTAAAATTACAGATTATATTTAAGATTATATTTAATTATATTATATTTAATTAAATATAATTATATTATTATATTATAATTATATTGCATATTTAGTGTAAAACAATAAAAATTTATTGTATTCACAGCGCTTCACTTTTTCCACATTTTTTTATGTTACAGCCTCACTTCAATATGGATTATATTAATTTATTTCCTCAAAATTCTGTTTGTGAAAAAAGAAATGTGAAAAAAAGAGTTTTTGAAATTGTTGCAAATTTATTAAAAATAAAAAAAGCTGAAAAATCACATGTACATGAGTATTTACAGCCTTTGCTCAATACTTTGTTGATGCACCTTTGGTCATTTTGTCATTTTGAATATGATGCCACAAGCTTGGCACACCTGTCTTTGGGAATTTTTGCCCATTCCTCTTTGCAGTACCTCTCAAGCTCTATCAGGTTGGATGGGAAGCGACGGTGTACAGCCATTTTCAGATCTCTCCAGTGATGTTCAATATGATTTAGGTCTGGGCTCTGGCTGTGCCACTCAAGGACATTCAGAGTTGTTGTGAAGCCGCTGCTGAAACATCTCAAGAATTATCAGTGGAAACAGAATATAGCTGAGCTCAATTTAGAGCTTCACTGCAAAGGCTGTGAATACTCATGTACATGTGATTTTTCAGGTTTTTTATTTAAAAAATTTGCAACAATTTCAAAAAATATTTTTTCACATTGTCATTATGGGGTATTGTGTGTAGAATTTAAAGCAAATCAATTAATTTAATCCTTTTCATAATAAGACTGTAACATAAAAAATGTGGAAGAAGTGAAGCGCTATGAATTCTTTTTCAGATGCACTGTATACATTATTTATATAATTATGATGTATTGTTTGTTAATATAATTTTAAAACATTCAGTTGTTACTAGCGATAGTTGGTATGGTTTTATTTAACAGATAATTAATATAATATCGACTTAAATTAATATTTTGTTGTCTTTGGTTTATTGTATTGCATTGCAGATCGGCAAGAGTAATGCGATTTGAGAAGGACCCAAGTAGTCGCTGTATCACTTCATTGTAATAAAAGAACGGTTAGAACCTTACTATGTGTGGATATTTAGTGTATTTTTAAATTTCTTTTTTAAGCCATAGTTTTAATCTACATTTTTTAAAGACTTTTTGAAAGAGGGATATGTTATTTATGGCTGAAAATGTGTGGTTTTTGTTTTTTATTGTAATGAAATATTAAATATTCAGGTAAATGAGTGGGAACCCTGCCAGGGGGGTGGGAAATATCTCATTTCTTTAAGGTTGGGGATGGATTAAATCCAGTTTTTACATAAAAAAACAATTTTGCTATTCAATAACTTGCCTAATTTTCCTAATTTCTCTAGTTTGCACAATGACCTAGTTATATCTTTAAATTGGACTTTAAGTTGAATAGTATCTTGCAAACTAAGTAGAAAAATATTATGCACTGTCACCATGGCAAAAATAACTAGTTATTAAAAAAAGAGTTAGTTAAACTGTTAAAAATTCTGTCCATTAGGCAACATTTTTAAAAGAATTTAAATGTCACTGAAATGATGATAATTTGGGCTTTTATCCTAAATCCTAATCCCTACCCATTCTAAATTTAGCTTAACATACACAATTTCATCAGTATTATTATTATTTATTAATTAATCATTAATTAATGATTGACGAAATGATGTTGCTGGTGTCCTGCGATTAGAAAGTCCCAAGTCGTCATCATTGCTTTAGATCGGTATCGTCTTCACAGAAATGACATCAGCAGGACTGTGGGTGTCTAAGTAGCTTTGCTCTCACATATATATCTACAGTGATGAGATCCTGACTATTTGAGGCAATAATCTCTGCTTTTCTTCGAAATATTTTACACAATTTAAATTTATTTAATGTGTCACAGGCATTAATACAAATATTGCGCTGGAGATGCAGTAGCTGTAGAAGTTTATTAATGACTCATTGTTTCTGAATTCGAAATATTTTCCTAATAGGTCAACGGCCGTCATTGCATAATGTCTATTTTAGGATTTATTCATTTTGCAACAGTAATGACTGTTTTAGGTCAAATTGCGCAACTTAAATCCACAACATGTTCTTTCAAGGTTTCAGGGTTTGTTGCTTATCTTCTAGCAAACCCTGAATGTGACCACTGCATATAAGGGCCCGTTCAGTTTTCACATTCTTTTCAGGGATGTTATATATTGAATCAAATCTTTATTCAAAGTTATTTTTATGCCGTACCACACCACAATATTATTTTTTTTTTTGGGGGGGGGGGGGGGGGTAACTGTAACTGATTGATTAGTTTGATTTGTGTGCTGTTCTTTTGACAATTCACATACAGTATTCTAAATTGTAGGTCAGGGGTCACCAAACTTGTTCCTGGAGGGCCAGTGTCCTTTAGATTTTAGCTCCAACCCTAATCAAACACACCTGAACGAGCTAATTAAGGTCTTACGAGGTATACCTGAAACACCCAGCCAGGTGTGTTGATGCAAGTTGGAGCTAAACCCTGCAGGGACACCGGCCCTTCAGGACCGAGATTGGTGACCCCTGCTGTAGGTAAATATTGCAAAAAAAAAAAAAAACTTTCATGTGTATTTTAGAAGTATGCCACTTGGTTGTTTCCTGGTGTCATTCTCAATTTTGTATACATTACATAAAATTAAATAACTGGATGACAAGTGAATGAACAGTTGTTTCCACCCATTCATTCATTCATTTTCTACCGCTTTTCTGGGGCCGGGTCACGGGGGCAGCAATCTTAGGAGAGAATCCCAGAATTCCCTCTCCCCAGACACTTCCTCCAATTCCTCCAGGGGATCCTGAGGTGTTCCCAGGCCAGCTGATTAACATAGTCCCTTCAGCGTGTCCTGGGTCTTCCCCGAGGCCTCCTCCCGGTGGGACATGCCTGGAACACCTCCCTAGGTAGGTGTCCAGGAGGCATCCGATGCCCGAGCCATTTCAGCTGACTTCTCTTGATGTGGAGGAGCAGCGGCTCTACTTCAAGCGCCTCCAGGGTGTCAGAACTCCTCACCCTATTCATAAGGGTGCGCCCTGCCACACTGCGAAGGAAACTCATCTCGGCTGCTTGTATCCGAGATCTTATCCTTTCAATCATGACCCAAAGCTCATGACCATAGGTGAGAGTAGGAATGTAGATTGACCGGTAAATAGAGAGAATTGCCTTTCAGCTCAGCTCCTTCTTTACCACAACGGGCCAATACATCGACCACATTGCCGCTGCACCAATCCGCTTGTAAATCTCACGTTCCATCCTTCCCTTACTCTTGAACAAAACACCAAGATACTTGAACTCCTCAACCTGGGGGTAAGGACTTTCCTCCAACCTGGAGATCGCAAACCACTTTTTTCCAGTGGAGCACCATGGCCTCAGACTTGGAGGTGCTTATTCTCATCCCAGATTCTCAAATGTTAAAAGTTGCAAATGTGCCCTGAATGAAAACACACCACATGCCACTATTGTATGTGCCAGGAGCACTGTTGTGACATGCAGGCCACAGATACCAAAATGGAAGAAACATTTTTATTTTAAAATCATTTAAAGCTGGGGCATTTCACAGAAGTAAACAGTATGTCCGTGGATCCTTAAAGTCTTAAATTCCATAGTATAAAAATAAGGCTCTAATTTGTCTTAAAATGCCTTAAATTCGCCTTTTAGAGGTTTTAAAATTGCAGTCAAATCAACTTTGTAAAGCGGACTTGGTTTCCGTTTTGAAGTCTTTAAATCTCTTCATCTGTCATTATCAAAAACAACATAGGCAGAACCAAAATCAATTTATAGTCTTTGGTGGAACTCATTAAAATACACACTTGAAGGGATTTTGTTGACGTAATTAACGATTGCGAGGATATCGCACTATAAAAGCTTATAACAGCTGCGTAAACCCGTACATTAACAAATAAAGAACTAGAGATGCACTGATTGACCAGCCAATGACAGGAATCTGCCATTTATTGATTTTATTTTATTTTTGCTTGACCTTGAACAGTGACCAGCATGTAGTGTTGCTATTGAGACGCCCACAGACACTCACAGCTTGCAACATAAAACTTGTCATTGGTGCTGATTCCTGAATTTGTTTTACTGTGAAAGTGACGCTGTTATTGATGAGATCAGTTAAACGCCTTAAAACGTAATTTAAACCATATTAAACGTTCAATTTTTTTTTATTCAAGCTTTTACAATGTTTGCTGCATGATTAAAAAATGCTGGTAGATATCAGTCTTAATTGTTTAAAGAGGGAAAACATCATGTCGGAATTGTCAGCAAGCTTTACCAGAACAAGATCAAACTAAATCAGAAAATAAGTATTTATAAAACAGTAATAAAAAGCTGTACATATAAAATATTGTTATCTTTAATTAAATAATAGGCATAAGTTAATGACATTGGACAGTTTGGTGGAGCTGACGTAACATCTGTATTATTATTATTTTATTTTTATGAGTAATAATAGGTTCTTCACACTTTATATGTACAATTAACAGTCTTAAGGATAGTCATTAGTAGTGCTGAGTGAGTTTTTTTTTTATTTCTGTACTATAAAATTAGTCTTTCTGTGTGGTAAATGGGCTTAAAAATTGGGCTTAAAAAGTCTTAAATATAACTCCACTTCAAAAATATTCAGTTCTGTTTAAAAATGCAAAGTAAAATATTCTAAAGACAATTTTCAGTTCAATTCGGCATTACATCCGTGGAACTGCAGGAAAAGCAATAAATTGCAGATAGCAGATTCGATGGATTGCAGATTACTTTTGGCAATGATTTTCTTCCATATAACAGGGTTGTGCTTATTCTTTAAATGAGTTATCGGTGTGTTTTGAGCATAACGTGCATCAAACCAATCAGAGTGTCACACCATTTATTTTACAAGTCTTTTGCATCATGCCATGTCGCACTTGCGATTTACATGGCGGCCTTTGTAAGAGGAAAAACTGAATGCTTCACTAGCGAGGTCGGTGCCAGTGGTGTAGTGGTTGGTGCGTCGACACATGCACTCCAGTGCTCACGGGACCCGAGTTCGATTCCCGTCTCATGGTCCTATGCTGATCCTTCCCCTCTCTCTGCTCCCCATGCTTTCCTCTCCAATAAAAGGTGAAAACAATAAAAGGTGAAAAAATAAATGCCAGTAGCGTGAGGATAAAGAATGAGCCTCCTCCATTCAGCCTCTTTACTTTCTTTTTACTTCACTTTTACTCTTTACTTTACTCCTTTACTTTCGTGGATAAGGAAACGGTGTTGTACTCACTCCACTGAAGACATTCTTTAGCCTACATATTTAATTTCGTTTGTTAAGCGCAAAGATTAGTTTCAAAACTATTTCTAAATTCTGTTCTAATTTCCAGCAAACAAATAAATGAATAATAATAATGAAGTGTGGTCAAAAAACAGTTATATCCAAACATACGTCCTATTCTTATGCCCTCTATGGTGATGCATAACTAAGGTGCTCTGCGCTGGTCTTTAGACCAGCTTTTAGTTGGTCAATGTCATGGTCAATTTCAGTTTCTCAAAATAGCAACGTGCCAACAATGCGCCTTAACACACCTCCTTTATAGACCGGCACACCCATGAGTACATAAAGTGGTGCAAATGGATTTGTTATTTAAACAACGTGGCGCAAAACCTGAAAATTAGTGTTGCGCTGGAATGAAAATAGAAACAAATCGCACCAAATGCATCTTGTGCCTTATTGCGCCAGGTGTATGATAGGACCCAGAGTCTCGATTAGACAACTTTCTTCTGAGCCAGTTTTTTGACATTTTTTTGACAGTTTTTTACTGAGATTATGTTTTGAAACTGACACATAGGTGTCTGAAGCCCTGCCCCTGTTAGAAAAGAGAGCTAAGTAGTAAAATCTCACCAAAACAACACAATTAGCAATAAAGCCTAAAACAGGCAGTTTCAAATAGTTATAACAATGTATTTGTGTGGTATTTTGAGCTAAAACTTAACACATAGTGTACACTCTCTAGGCACATCAGAGACTTCTTTAATTTCTTGTAAAAAAGGGGCATAATAGATTCCCTTTAATGTATCATTTTTATATACTGTATGTATTAGCATACTATTTGAAGACATTTAAGACGGTACATTATAAAGCTGGATCAATGTAATATAGTGTAATATGTGTAATTCGAATATAGACTTGCATGAAAACAATTCAATCTGAATTCAACTGAACCAGTTAATTACATTTTTAGTTAAATAACATTTTGGTAAATCAAATGGCATACAGTTGAAGTCAGAATTATGAGCCCCCCTTTGAATTTTTACTTTCTATTTTAAATATTTCCCAAATTATGTTTAACAGAGCAAGGAAATTTTCACAGTATGTCTGATAATATTTTTTTATATATGTTTATTTTATTTTAGCTAGAATAAAAGCAGTTTTTTATTTTTTTTAAATCCATTTTAAGGTCAAAATCATTAGCCCCTTTTTTTTTTCTATAGTCTACAGAACAAACAATTGTTATACAATAACTTGCCTAATTACCCTAACCTGCCTAGTTAACCTAATTAACCTAGTTAAGCCTTTAAATGTCACTTTAAGCTGTATAGAAGTGTCTTGAAAAATATCTTGTCAAATATTATTTACTGTCATCATGACAAAGATAAAATAAATCAGTTATTAGAAATGAGTTATTAAAACTATTATGTTTAGAAACGTGCTGAAAAAATCTTCTCTCCGTTAAACAGAAATTGGGGAAAAAATAAACAGGGGGCTAATAATTCAGGGAGGCTAATACTTCTGACTTCCACTACACGTCATGATTGCACACACGGCAAGTCTGAGAATTTGAAATGATGCATGCATTTAAGAATCCACATATCATAATTTCTACATTTGTAGACTTCAAATGGACATCAAGCACGGACAGCTGTCAGTTGTACTTTTTCTAGACGTTTGATGAATGCAAGCTGGTAAAGCAGTTTTCCACATTAAGCCACACATTGAACTAGCTGACCTGTTCTTCTCACCATGATACAATCATTGCTGTTTGTGCAAAGGAGCAGAGGAAGTGTGGCAATCAGATATCGATTTCTTCTAATATCAGTTCTAATAAGGTTTGTTTTTGGAAAAAGAAAAAAGAAAAAAAGCCTGAAAAAAGTTTCTCACGTTTAGTTAAATGAGTCACACTCTTAATACACTGGTCTCCAGTGTATTGTATACAAATGAAAATAAGGACTCATTATAAGGTGGTTATTTCTTTGACAATACCTTTGCTTAACATGCATGGTTTATCTTGCATGGTATGTTCAACTTTGAATTATTGTTAGTAATGTTTTACTGCATGAATTACTGTATAAATGAGGTGCACTGATACGAATATTCTGCTGATACAAAGCTTTTTAAAATGTATTATATGTGTAGTCATTAATCAATGTGTAGTAGATTAATCAATGCTGTAATTGATTTTTAGTTCATGATACATAAAGCATTACCTAATGTTAAAGAGATACTTCACCCAAAATTGACAATTTTGTCATTATTTACTCACATTTTACTTGTTTCAAAAATGTCTTCCTTCTGCTGAACACACAAAAAATGTTTTTAAGACAGCTGGAAACCTGTGATCAAAGGCTGCGTCCGAAACCGCATACTTCCATACTATATAGTATGCTAAAATCAGTATGCGAGCCGAGTAGTATGTCTGAATTCATAGAATTCGAAAATCAGTATGTGAGAAGTAACCGGATGACTTACTACTTCCGGCGAGATTCTAAAGTGTGCATGCTATGCACGCTGCGCTATCCCATGTTGCCCCCCGAGAAAATTCATGAATGGGAGTGAAGCGGCACAACTGACGCAGGTAGGTCAAATGACCATGACAAAATGGCGGATGTAGCACATCCGTGTTCCATTCATACTGCTCACGTTCATACTGTATAGAACTTTTCTAACAGCCGAGAAGTACGTTTTAATTCAAATGCAGTACCTACTGAGTAGTAGGCGGTTTCGGATGAAGCCATAGTATTTGGTTTTCATACTACAGAAGTCAATGGTTACAGGTTTTCAGCTTTCTTCACTATCTTATTTTGTGTTTAACTGAATAAAGAACCATCTGGTGTGTAAATATACAGTATTTAGGTTGAGTAATTATTGAATCAATTTTCATTTTTTGGGGAGAACTATCCATTTAGCTAGTCTAAAGTCTTAATTCATACAAAAGTTTGTTACGATTGTCTCTATAAAGTACTTCTTATGATTAAATAACAATACTTTGCATAAGTTTAGTCATCACGACATAAAATTATAGTACATTTTTGATTATTGGTTTGAAAGAGTTTCAAACCAAGAGATCATATATCCCTATACAATATATATTCCTGATTTTATTTTTTTACAGAACAATAATGAAGTTTCACAGCATGAAGATGGAGGAGATTAATAAAATCATCAGAGATTTGTGGCGAAGCACATACAGAGGACAAGGTCTGTCTTCATTTTTTTTTTATATAATTGTTTTTATTAAAAGAAAAGGGCATTTTTTTTTCCCCCTGAACAACCTCCCTCCCCTTCAAAGAGAAATAAAAAACATATATATAGGTCACACTTTACAAAAAGGTTCATTAGTTAATGTTAATTAAGGCATTTACTAACATGAACAAACAATGAACAATACATTTACTACAGTATTTGTTCATGTTAGTTAATGAAAATACAGTTGTTCATTGTTAGTTCATGTTAACTCGCGGTGCATTAACTAATGTTAACAAGCATGGACTTGGATGTTAATGCATTAGTAAATGTTCAGTTATATTTAATAAATGCTGTACAAGTGTTGTTCATGATTAGTTTGTGTTAGTAAATGCATTAACTAATGAACCTTATTGTAAAGTGTTACCAAAATATATAAACGAAATAATAATAATAGTAACGAAGAATAAATGAATGAATTAATTTAATTAATACTAAATTAAATGAGATATTTACATAGAGTTTTGATAGTACAGTGAGGAAGTATTTAACAGTAATGTTTGCTCATTGAGTTTGATTGCCATTATCCTTTTAAGCATAGACCTTTTAATTTCCCTATTAGTTTTAGTTTGGGGGAAGTGTTATCATTGGATTCCATACTGTATAAAAACGTTTAGTAGATCCTCTAAGAGAGTATTTAATTTTCTTCTATCTTAAAAACAGCATCATATCACTAAACCAGAGTGAAACCTAAGGTGGTTTACTTGATTTCCAATCAAGCAATATTCTTCTTCGAGCCATAAGACATGCCAAGGCATAAGCGTCTTGATAATTATTGGACATGACTGTATCTTGTTCAAGTACTCCAAAAATAGCCATTTCAAAGCTAGGCCTAATGTCTTTATTATATGCTTCGGACAGAATTTTAAATTTAGTTGTCCAATAATCACACAGTCTAGGCGCAGGCATGGGCAAACTCGATCCTCGAGGGCCGGTGTCCCTGCAGATTTTTGCTCCAACACTAATCAAACACACCCGAACACCCTAATTAGTGTCTTCAAGATCACTAGAAAGCTACAAGCAGGTGTGTTTGATTAGGGTTGGTGCAAAACTATGCAGGGACACCGGCCCTCCAGGATCGAGTTTGCCCATCCTTGGTCTAGGGCATGCCCAAAACATATGAGCCAAATCTGCTTTAGCAGAAAGGCATCGCTCACATGTGTCGCTTACATTTGTGTATATCTTGGAAAGTCTAGCCTTACTGTTGTAAAGTCTGTGCAGGACCTTGAATTGAATCAAGCTTAAGCGAGTACAGGAGGTTGTTCCATTTACTCTCATCAATGCATCATTCCAGGTTCCCTCTGAAATATCCACACCCAAATCCTTTGACCATTCTGCATTTGTCTACATTCATATTTTTTATTGACATTAAAGTGTTATATACATTAGAAATTCAGAAGGGAATATTTAAGACTGCATCCAATCCTGTATTAGGAGGAATAGAGGGATATGTGGGACAATCATTTTGGATTAGATGTCGAATTTGAAAATATCTAAACAAATGTGGCAGGTTGTATTTTGATGAGAGAGATGTGAATGGAACAAAAACATCATCAATAAAAAGGGTCACTGAATTAAACAAGGCCTGTCTGTTGCCATTGACTAAAGAATGAGTCCAATTGACCAGGAAGAAATAAGTGATTCTTGCATATAGGACTAGCTATGGAGGTGTCTTTAAAATCAAAAGATCGTCTAGTCTGTCTTCATTTTTAAATGATATGTTTAAACAATGTATCAACATGGGATTTTACAAATTAATATTATATCCCATGTTGATTCATTCCTTAAACACAATGAGAGAATAAACGTTATGTTTGCAGTAGTTGTGGCATTGTTTGACTCTGTTTAACTTATGCACGATAATGTGCAAAACTATGGAGACCCGGAAGGGACGTGATGATGGCGAAAAAATGAGAGGAAGAAAAAAAGTGGGAGAAAAAAAAAAAGTGATAGGAAAATATATGTTTTTACGTTTTTTGCCTTCCCTCGCAAAGATGTTTTGCATTATCTTACAAAGATGTTTTGCGAGGGAATACAAAGATGTGTCTCCTGTTATCTAACAAGTAAAGAGCAGCATATGAATATCTTGTTTTGTTTTGTTTGATAACAGAGGTGTTGCCGTAAGAATGGCACAGATCAATAATCAGGGCCAGATTAACCAATGGGAATTATAGGCACAGGCCCAGGGGACCGTGCACACTCAGGACCCCTGCGAGGGGGGGAATGCAGATTTTGGAGAATCTATTTAGGCTAAGTGCAAATAGTGCACCTCGTTGGAATAAGCCAGTTTAGCGATTCACGCTTATCACCGTTTGATTGACAGAGACAACATAACTAAAGAGCACAATAGGTAGCAGCGTAGCTCGTAAAGCGCATGGCAACATGTTTTGACACGATCGATCATGAACACGGTTTCGAATACAGCATCTGATGACCACGTTTTTCTTTTTTCCCCCACTACATATCAGATTTTGCCTACTCTTCACCTCGAGGAAGACGAGTAGGAATCATTAATAAGTGTGTGTATTATGGAGGACTCAGATTCATAGAACTTAATTGGAGAGGTGTTATATCCAAATCATATGCAATATAAGTTTGTAGAAGTTATACGTTAAAAATACCCTTAAATATAATTTTTTAGTACTGCTTTATTGAACTTGAACAAGTAAATTAAAATCCATTCATTTTCACTAGATGTATTAGTATTTTTTTTATCAAAGTATGCTTTAAATGCTTTAAAATAAGTTAAATCTTTGTAGACTAGATATATATGTACTGTATATCATTCATTTAAAAAATGCAGGCAATACATTATAGATACATTTTATTTAAAAAATGTTATATTAATCTTATTTTTAAACTCAACTATAGGGGTGCGGCTAGGTAGGGGGCCAACAAGACATTGTGCCCTGGGGCCTCTGAATTCTTAATACGGGCCTGTCTATAATGAAAGCATTCGATCACTTCAGTAACTGTTTGTGATCATTTAAGAGGAAATTTGTTGTGTTAAAAATAAAACACGCAGAACAGACATGTTTACATGTTATTAAGTGTATTTGTCTGTTTAAACACACCCGAATCCCAAAGTGTCCTGCACTTTAGCTCCTCTTTAAATGGCATGTACAGAAGCTGATCTGGGATCAGTTTATCATATGGAGCGCGACTGTCGGTTAGCACTTATACATGCATTCACTGATTCAGAGGTTGCATATGAAGGGCAATGATCGACACACATCTTCAATGGAAAGAATGTAAATGCAGACATTTTTATATTCATTTCAGCAAGCTTTCAAGTAGGGATGTCACGATTCTCCAAATCCTCGATTCGATTACATTTTCGATTCTAAAGTCACGATTCGATTCGATTCTCGATTTTTAACAAAAAAATTTTTTAAGCACGTTAATTAAATGCTGAAAACCGGAGTTTTCTATCACTGAATAAGGTCGCATGTCCGCGGCTATAAATACTCCTATCGCGCTTGTAATTGCCTTTGCTCGTGAGTTGCTTGGAAGTTTTATTCCAAATGAAGACGGGAGAGTAGTTTGTGTTACACTTGTCGGTTTAACAGATACATCTATGTTTTTGTGGTGCCTGCGGAGATGCCCAGCCATGTTAGTCGTTCTGCCGGTGGAATAATGTGGTATATGCACATTGCAGAGCTTGCAAACTGTGTTTTTTCTGTCGACAACACGAACGTTGTCAACATAACTCACTGGAAATCCAAAATACTTCCACACCGGCGACTTCAGTGAAAGAGGAGGGGGTTCAATTTCTTTCGATGGGTCTCCTGCGTCTGCAGTTGCCATGCTGTCTCGTGGCTGTTGTAGCTGTTAGGTTGACGTGCATGCATGAGTTTTTTCCGCTTGGCAAGTCAAGCTGCTGCTGACGTGACATAGGGGCGGGGCAGCATCGACGATTCCATTTTTTGATTCGATAATCGAGATTAAGCATGAATTTCGATCGATTTCGATTAAAAATCGAAATCGTGACACCCTTACTTTCAAGATTAAAAATATATGAGAAATATGGGGAAATATTTAATGATAGGGTGATAGCGGGATAGAATAGTAGAATACGAGTGAATCCCAGCAAAAACGGGAGGGTTGACATGTATGAAGTGAACAGGAAGTGTTTGTGGAAAAACAGTTTTGCGAGGTAATGCAAAACATCTTTAAAAACATTCCCTCGCAAAACGTCTTTGCGAAATAACGCTAAAACATCTTTGCGAGGGAACGCAAAAACTTAAAAATATATATTTTCCTATCACTGTTTATTTTTTTTCTCCCACCCATTTTTTCCCCCCATCATCACGTCCCGTTCAGGTCTCCGTATCATGGCCTTTTGACAAATATTTATAGAGTCTGTCTTCTGATCTCCCACAGACATCGAGTATGTAGAGATTCGCTCTGATGTGGATGAGAATGCATCTGCTGGTGTGAAGAGAAGGACCTATAACTATAGAGTGGTAATGGTCAAAGGAGACACAGCCTTGGACATGCGGGGTCGATGCAGCGCTGGACAAAAGGTCAAAAAGCTACTACACACATCTTCTATTGAGAATTGTTTAAGAATATTTCCATTAAAGGGCACATAGTATGAATTTGAATTTATGATTTAATATTAATATTATGGTTTTTCTGAGTGTGCCAGTTTAGGTTCAGTTCAAAACACAATTCAGATTGTTTTATTATAATGTGTTAAAAAGTGTCATGTTGGGGGCGTGTCCACAGTTCGCTGATTTATGGTTGTGTTGCTTCACATGTAAATTAGTTTCAGCTTCCCGCCAACGTAACAAGGGGGCGGGGCCATGAGCTCACCCGCTCTGCGTTTGCAACAGAGTCTGACAGGCAGACGGAGAAAGAGAGAGAGGATCACCATTCAGTCGTACATGTACGACTCTGACACAGACCAAGCAGAGAGTACAAAATCATTTGTGTCTTTGTAGTTTTACAGCCAACTGTATGCTAGTTTCAAGTGCCGAGCTTGTACACAGAAACTAATAACCACACACACTGAATTAACTTTGACTGAGGCACCAGATGCGCCGCTCGAAGCCGCGACACGGCACACCAGACACTCTGCGGCGCGGCAGAAACATGAAGTGTCACGAATCGTCGCGCCACGCATTTTTGAATTCTAAACATAGGTTTCTGCAGCGGTCCGCGGCGCCCAGCTGATAGAAACCGATGTTTAGAATTCTAAAACGCATGCTAGTTAAGATCACAGGGAGCTTCTGGGATCGCGAGAAATGCAAACGGCTGAAGTATAAGGTAGACTCAATGAGAAGTACACATGTTTGCAAACCTACCTAAAGATACAACCAATAATTCCGATTAGAGCGATAATGTGGAGAATATTGATCTTGTGTTGAGCCCAATGAGCCTTGCATCTAAAAATAGAGCTAGGGTGTTCCTTTAGTGATATCGCTTCGACTGACACTGAAAATGGCGGACGTGAATTAACAAACTGAGGATATGATGACGCGCATGTCGATCAATATTGGTGGGCGGGGGGACCGCTCTCCTACGTAAAGTTGCGGTCGGTTTGAAAACCGCTCCAATTGATCCACCGTTTTTTATGTTGTTAAATTGAAAAAAAAAGCACTGGGTGTGCTTATATCACCCCAATATGACAGTCTATACACCATACATGCACATATGTCTGTCCAAACAGCTTGAAAAGTAGATTTTTCACCATAGGTGCCCTTTAAACATTTACTTCTCTTTGATTTACTAAACACGTATTCAAAAATGTTATAGTCATTCTGACACTTTCTGCATGTTTGCTTGTAGGTTCTCGCCTCTCTTATAATCCGATTGGCTCTAGCTGAGACATTCTGCCTGAACTGTGGGATTCTGGCACTGGATGAGCCCACTACCAACTTAGACAGAGAGAATATAGAGTCTTTGGCACATGCACTTGTGGAGTAAGTCTTTATTAAAAAACACACACAATTATACAGTCCGAATAATTAATACGTAAATACAGCCAGTTATTAAGTAGAGTAGTGATAAAATAAGAAGTTTCATTTGCTGTTTGTTTTAACAGAATTATCAAAAGTCGTTCTCGTCAGCGCAACTTCCAGCTGCTTGTCATCACCCATGACGAGGATTTCGTAGAGCTCCTGGGACGATCCAACTATGTGGAGCATTTCTACAGGATCAGGAAGAACCAGGACCAGTGCTCTGAGATCAGCAAATGCAATATCAACTCCCTCAACTCCTACCTGCACTGATGTCAGATCAGATGAGCGAGGAAAGACTGTTCTCAGAGGTGACATGTTCAAAGTTCAGTTATCACAGTTTAGAATGGTGCACAGCTTCCTTGTACTTTAGCACCTAGTCAGTGCGTTTTTTGCAACACACCTTGTTCATGAAGCATGAGCAGAACTAATGTCTTTGTAAATCGTCCACAAAAACATGCTTGTATGAAAGGGTTGTAATTAATTCAAGTCAACAGTTAATATGGTTTAAACAATTTACATAGGAATTTGTTTTGTGGATTCGGTACATGATTTAACTTAATTCTTATTCTGAACTATTGCCTGTTTCTGAACTACATATAATTAATCAATATTTGGTTGGTTTTAACGTAACTTTATTCTTTCATGAGTTATTTACAAGCTCCCTCACATATACTAATGTGCCACAAACAGGACACTAATATCACCAACCATTCCCATTTTATTAAGGTATAAGGTGTATATACTGTATGTGTATATATATATATATATATATATATATATATATATATATATATATATATATATGTATGTAGATATATATATATGTAGATAAATATATATGTAGATATATATATAAATGTATATATATATATATATATATATATATGTATATATATATATATATATATATATATATGTATATGTAGATATATATGTAGATATGTAGATATATATGTAGATATACATATATATATCTATATATATATATATATATATATATATATATATATATATATATATATAGATAGATAGATAGATAGATATAGATATATATAGATTTATATATATATATAGATATAGATAGATTTATATAGATATATATAGATATAGATATATATATATATAGATATAGATATAAAATATAACCAACATATATATGACGCCTGTTTCTAATTTCTGAATTCTTATTGCAGTTTGCATTTGTGATCACTCTTTATGACCTTTAATATTGGCTGAAACTATTTCATGAATTTGATGTCTCTAATAATTTGATTTATTTTATCTGTATATTTGATAATGTGTATATATACAGGTATTGGTTTGTTTGACATCAGAGTACGGAACGTTTAGCTAACATGTCATCTAAACTTGGGTACGCACCCATGAACTGTACCCAAGTCCGCCTGAAAGAGGTGGTCTGGGGTATGGTTCACGCGAACTCTGGTCCAGTTCAATTCTGGTATGAATGCAGTCGTAGCAAATAACGGAAGTGAACCACAAACAGTACAACAAACTACCATTTTCATAATGTTCATTTGTGTGTGTGTGTGTGTGTTTGTGTGTGTGTGTGTGTGTGTGTGTGTGTGTGTGTATCTCGTACTGTACCTTGGTGACAAGCGGGACTGAGCCAGGGCAAACACAGTAATAATGTCTGCTTGTCTCCACCAAAAACAGCTTCTACAGACATTGCGTTATCTTCTGAACGTTTATAATATTTTTGCGGCAGATGGACGCGAGTCGCTTTCTGTATGTCCAAAACCAAAAGATTCAGTAAAAGCTGAACGGCCACGATGTGCGCACATCTTCCCATTTTGACGCTTTGCTTTTGTGTCCGTCACCTAGCAACAGCCGTACACACAACAGCAGCTCGGGTTCAGAAGAAAAAAAAGACTGAACACAAACTAGCCGAGACGGTGGCAAGGGGGGGACAATCGAACAGTCCAGGCAATTGAACCAAGTGTGAAAGCACCCTTAGAGATGTTGTCAAAGTTCTGCTGGATTGAGTTCGTCTCAGTTTATTCTGTTTCTTCTTGTTATTCCGGATAGACAGGGTGATGAAATTATTAACCCTCCTGTGAATTTTTTTCAGAGCACAGAATTTTTCACAGTATTTCCTATGATTTTTTTCTGAAGAAAGTCTTCTTTGTTTTATTTAGGCTAGAATAAAAGCTCTTTTTTAGTTTTCTTTTTTTTACATTTTAGGGTCAATATTATTGGTCCCCTTCAGCAATATTTTTTTTTTATTGTATACAGTACAAACCTCTTTCCCAGTGATGGGCTGCAGCTGGAAGGGCATCCTCTGTGTAAAACATGTGCCTGATAAGTTGGCGGTTCATTCCGCTGTGGTGACCCCAGATTAATAAAGGGACCAAGCCGAAAAAGAAAATGAATGAATGAATGAGTACAAACCTCCTTTATACAGTGATTTGCCTAACTACCATAACTTGCCTAATTAATGATTAATTTAAGCTGAATACTACTGTCTTGGGCAGTGGGTAGCACGTTCGAATCACACTAAGAAGGTCGCTGGTTCGAGCTTCAGCTGGGTCAGTTGGCGTTTCTGTGTGGAGTTTGCACAAGTCAAAAGACATGCGGTACAGGTAAATTGAGTAACCTAAGTTGTCTGTAGTGTATGTGTGTGAATGAGTGTGTGTGGATCTTTCCCAGTGATGGCTTGCAGCTGGAAGCACTGCTGCGTAAAGCATATGCTGGATAAGTTGATGGTTCATTCCTCTGTGGCGACCCCTGAATAATAAAGGGACCAAGCCGAAAAGAAAATGAATGAATGAACTAGTGTCTAATAAACTAATATCTAGTAAAATATGTCATCATAGCAAAGATAAAATCAATATTTTTTTTTAGAAATGAGTTATTAAATCTATTATGTTTAGAAATGTGTTGAAAGGTTTGTGGAAATATATACACGGAACAAATGATTGACAGTTACTTTAGCCATCAACAGTTAAGTAGAACATATCTTTTTTTTTTTTTCCATCACCTGACCCACAGTTCTCTGGAGAACAGCAGGATCTGCTCTCTGTGACTGAGATCACTCTTCTGAATGGAACATTAAAATAAGCTTACAATAACCTCTGTGTAAAGGCCTTGGGACTAATTAGTTGTGTATATGTAATTATTGAATGTTTGTCTCTGGTTAGTTTATAGCAGATAGTAATTTTGCAATAGGTTATCTGTGGCTGCTATCAACCTCATGCCTGGTTTCTCCATAAGATTGCTTACCACACAATTCACTTTGATTGCCCAATCACATTGTTACAGACAATTGCCTGAATTCATTCCTTATTTATTTGTTTTCATCAGAAATGTTCACAAGTTGATTATAGATTCATTGATTTTACATGTTATTCATTATGTTAGATTATTCAGATGACCATTTCTGTCCGTATTACACACTTATAGCAGAGTGAACTCTCCTCTTGGATGACTAAATTTTGTTAAAATAGTTTTACCTCCTTTTGTTAATTATTGTCTGAACAATCTTACAAAATATTATAAACAGGGTTCATACGGAAAACCTGGAAAAGTCATGGAAGTTAGTTTATATATCTGTATACTTGAATTAGAGCTGCGCGATATTGGAAAAATCTGACATTATGATGTTTTGTATTTCTGTGATGTATATTGCAATGTAAATACTATTTCATTTGATGATTTAACAGGTTTATTTGGATTGATCGGGGGATTTTGTAGAGGAGTAAATCTCAAATAATATATAACAAATAAATTACCAGCATAGATAAATAAAATAAAAGTAAATGATAGTTTTCAGGTATTCTCTCTTCAGGTACAGATATTGAATAATCAACACTGAATAGTCTTTATTGTATATTATTCAATCTTAATTAAAGTTACAATAAATTTCTTGTGGCCGGATGTTTTGAATTCTGAAATATTGAAATGTTCACACAGTCACAGGTCTTAAAGGGACAGTTCACTCAAAGATTAAAATGTACTCACTGTTTACTCACCCTTCACTTGTTTCAATACTATAGGAGTTATTAAATTAGATTCTTTTTGTGTTCATTTTTAAAAAAGAAAACTTATAAATGTTTGAAACAAGTGAAGGGTGTAATGAAAATGGTCATTTTTGGGTGAACTATCTCTTTAAAAATGTGCAGGTGATAAACCTACTCCATTATGATTGAACTCTATATTAAACTATAATCCCAACATTGCATATCCTGTGATGTGACTATTGCAGATGCACACATTGCGATATCGATGCTGAAACGATATATTGTGCAGCCCTAACTTGAATATTTATTAGTTGTCTTCACTTTTTTTCTGTCCTTGGCCAAAAACTTGTCCTCACACTGTTAGTGCTGTGTAAGCATTATTAAAATCAATTTTACATAGATATAAAAACAAATGTAAACAAAACAGATTGTTCCGTGTTCTGTGATATACTGTAATAAATTTGATCGTCTTTTTTTATTATTATTTACCATGTATATGAAGACATTACATGAAACATTACTTCATGAAAATATACTTGAAAGTGCTGGAAAAGTCAAAGAATTGTAATAGTAAAATGTGAATGAACCATGTGTAAAAGTAAGTCGCTCACTAATAAAATGTAATAAATTCATAAATGTGAGCATAGATCATGCACTGTCAGAAAAAAAGGTACAGTGATGGTACAATTTTGTTCCTAGAGGAAACAAAATATATAATTGTACCTTTAAAGGTCCTAAATTGGTCCTTATGGTACAATTTTGTACCTTTTCTTCTGAGAGTGTGTACTGTAGTAAAGATAAAAATAACAGTAGTAAAAATAAAGAATCTGGGGTGATATGAAAGTATAATTTTTTAAGGTTAAAGTTATAAAGTTTTAAAACATTTATTAAAAAGTGTGTGAAATGGAAAATATCACAAAGCATTTCATCTCTTGCCTAATTTGGATATTTGAAGTTTGTGAACTGGAACTTACTGCAGATTTTTATCTCAGTATGATGACTAATTGGTGGGGTTTTTTTTTAAAGGAGACGTGACACCAAACTTCAGCCCTAAACCCAACTGGTATTGGGAGATGAGCCAATTGTACGCCGAGATTGTAAATAGGGCTGGGCGATTTGGCCTAAAATCTAAATCTCGATTAATTGAACATTTTAACTCGATTACGATTAATGAGCGATTCTTTTATTTATTTCATAGTTCGCCGACAGGTTTTGTACAGTAAATATGCGCACATTTTACAAGTGAGAGATTTCTGAATGAAGAGTGCATTACTTGATTTTAAAATAATTGAAGTAAGCACACACATCTACGTATGTACATCTACTATGTGTGATTCTACTATTTATTGAACATCAACGCTAAACAGCTGAAATTAAAACACACACTGCCTAAAACGCAGCTCTCTGCCCTGCCCATCGTCTTCACCTCTACCAAATCGACCAATCACAAAGCTTGCACTACGTCTCGTTGTGACGTGTAAGGTCAATTTTTTGAGAGGTGCTCGGGTATGCGAAGGCTGCGCTGGACTGTGCACGTTCTCTTGGCAGAAGTATAATTCCATAATAATAGAATAAGTATAAATCATAATATAATAAGTATAGTGCACAGTGGGTAGCACGTTCGCCTCACAGCAAGAAGATCGCTGGTTCGAGCCTTGGCCTGGTCAGTTGGCATTTCTGTGTAGAGTTTGCATGTTCTCCTCGTGTTCGCGTGGGTTACCTCCGGGTGCTCCGGTTTCCCCCACAAGTCCAAAGATATGTGGTAAAGGTGAATTTGGTAAGCTAAATTGTCAATAGTGTATGAGTGTGAATGTCCCAGAGATGGGTTGCAGCTGAAAGGGCATCCGCTGAGTAAAACATATGCTGGATAAGTTGGTGGTTCATTCCGCTGTGGCGACCCCAGATTAATAAAGGGACTAATCCCACAAGAAAATGAATGAATGAAAAGAGTTTTGAACTCAGTGTTGAAGGCAATGAGTTAAATAAATACCTCATTACTTCAACTTAAATGGAGTAAGTTCACAGTACTCGAATAGATTCGTTTTTGAACTTAAATAGTTTGTAGCAATCGGTTTCCTCAAACGGTTTGAGTTACCTTAACTTTTTGGGTTTTACAGTGCACATGAAACCCTCAATTGTTCATCTAATTATTTTAAAACAGATTAATTCTTATAAGGTTATTCTATAACAGGGATGGGCAAACTCGATCCTGGAGGGCCGGTGTCCCTGCATAGTTTTGCACCAACCCTAATCAAACACACCTGCTTGTAGCTTTCTAGTGATCTTGAAGACACTAATTAGGGTGTTCAGGTGTGTTTGATTAGAGTTGGAGCAAAACTCTGCAGGGACACCGGCCCTCGAGGATCGAGTTTGCCCATGCCTGTTCTATAACCTTTACACAATTCTTTCTTTACCTCTGACCTAACTATTTAGAGCATTTTATATCAAAATAAAAATAAAAAAAACGTATTTTCAAAACGCAGTGATATTTGTCAGCTGTACTTTTTACTTGTTTAATAGGTTTATAAATCTTGTCTTTGTACTTTTGTCAATTAAATACAATTAATGAGAATGAACAACTTTTTCAGGTTAGAATTTGTGTATTAAAATATCAAGCTGTTTGGTGATTAGGTTTTATTTGTTCGTTCTTTCGTGTGTCCATCCCTTTTGTTCATTTCTTTCATTTTGCGTGGAACATTTCATAGTCATTATGTATAATACATAATATATAGAAATATATAATGTTTCTAAAAATATTCAGCAAATTTCTAAACTCATCTTCTAATAAGATTTCAAAAGTTCATCATTGGATCTTTGATGCCGTCGTCTGTATGACTAATTAAACTACAATATATCAGCATCAACTGTAGGCACCAAGCAAGTTTGCTTATGAGCGCACACAGATTTGCAGCAAAAGCTATCAGTTTTGATCATATTGCAATAATGAAACTTATTTGCACGAGCAAACAGTCGAGATGCAGCCTTCAACCCCAATCTACCCAAAATCATAATGATTTTCAGGGCAGTTAGTGTCACTTCTAGGAAATTATAGGACTGTTGTTATCAAACAACCACATCTCAATCAAGATATTCTGAGCGAGCGGTAATCTGCCAATAAATGGCGCTTAGCTTACAATGCAAAAAGGATGTTACATAGCAAGGGCCTGCCTTTTGGAGAGCGTATATATATACACAGCATACAGCTGAGAGAGGATCAGGTATAGCTCTGGCCTTCAGACCACTAATCTTTTGAGAAATCCAAGCAAACAGACAAAATGATGAAGACACTTCTGCTGCTCGTCTGCACTGTATTCGTCTCGGGTTTTACGTTGAAAGGCACGGATGCAATACATAAGACTGTATTAAAGGAGCTTGTTACTGAACTGGAAGCTGTGTTAGTCAATCCCCCAAAAGAGACAAAGGTAAGGTTTCTCTTTGATACGGTTCATACTGTCTGTAAAGAACAGCAGAATTTGATCATATAACTGTTATTTCTAGGCAAAAGAAGAAATCTTCCTAGTAGATCTGGAGAAAAAAGGAAGTGGCATGAAGTGTGAGGTGAGATGAGGATTTTTGTACTAATACAGGCACAACTGAACAGCATATTTTGGTAACGTTTTATAGTTATGTGTCATTAGTTAATATTAGTTCATGTGTTTACTTCCATTAATGCATCACTGAAATCCAAATCCTTGCTTGGTAACATTAGTTAATGCACTGCGAGTTAACTTGAGCTAACTTTATTTCCACTTCTACTTCCACAAATTATTAGAATTATTACTATAGAATTATTATTTCTAAGAGGTAACATTAACTAATACATGTATTGTACAGTGATAGTTATATACAGTTAAAGTCAGAATTATTAGCCCCCCATTGAATTTTTTTTTCCTTTTTTTAATATTTTCCAAATGATGTTTATTAAGGAATTTTTCACAGTATTTCTGATAATATTTTTTCTTCTGGAGAAAGTCTTTTTTGTTTTATTTCGGCTAGAATAAAAGCAGTTTTTAATTTTTTAAGGTCAAATTTCAGCACTTTCAAGCTGTTTTTTAGTTTACAGAACAAACCATCACTATACAATAACTTGCCTAATTACCCTAACCTGTCTAGTTAACCTAATTAACCTAGTTAAGCCTTTAAATGTCACTTTAAGCTGTATAGAAGTGTTTTGAAAAATATCTAGTCAGATATTATTTACTGTCATCATGAAGAAGAGAAAATAAATCAGTTATTAGAGATGAGTTATTAAACCTATTATGATTAGAAATGTGCTGAAAAAAATCTCTCTGTTAAACAGAAATTGGGAAAAAAAATAAACAGAGGAGCTAATAATTCTGACTTCAACTGTATCTGTTAAATCTTTACCTTTTGATGCACTTGTTACTCTCCTTGAGATGGAATCTCCTGTCATTGAGGTGGTACCTTTTCGAAAGGTACACATTTGTACATGAATGGTCCATATTGGTACCTAACAATTTTAGGAGGAACTCTTTTGTACATTTTAGGTACTAATATGTACCCTTGAGGTATTAAGGACCGTTTAGGTACAAATTTGTGCCTTTCGAAAAAGGTACCACCCCAGTGACAGATCTCATACCTTTATTTCTGAGAGTGTATGTGGATCTAAAACAACATACAGTAGTCAAGTGGTTCAAAAATGTTTTTAAAAACTGTCCTAAGACAAGAATGGTTGTTGAATAGTTTTAAGACAACGTTGATGAGAGGTTTGATCCACTTCAAATGTTGAAAACTCATTTTCCACCTCATTTTTAAACAATAGTTTTGATATCAAGTTTTTTCTCTCCACCATGATGACAGTACATAATATTTCACTAGTTATTTTGCAAGGTCCTAGCATTCGGCTTGAAGTACAATTTTTAAACTTAACTAGGTTATAAAGTTAACTAGGCGAGTTATTGGGCAGCAATGTTTTTTTTTTTTTTTTTTTTTTTGTAGACATTCTGAAAAAATATATATATTTCCTAATAATAATAATATTGACCTTAAATTAAACATAAAAAATTTTAAAAAATCCTTTTATTTCAGTCAAACTTAAATAAAAAAAAAAATATATATATATATATTGGTCACACTTTAATTTGATGGTCTGTTTGTTGAATTTAAGTTGCAACTCACTTTCATTCGATTTTAAATGGACTGTTAGGTTATGGTTAGTGCAAGTTGTACATGTACTTGCAAAGTTTCTTATAGTCAGTTAAATGTCTGTTGAAGGAGCAGTATCAACAGATATTAAGCAGACAGTCTACTAATACTCAAATGGACCATCAAAATAAAGTGATACCAATACTTTTTCAAGAAGAAATTATTTTATAGGAAATTTACTTGCTCTGTTAAAAATGTCTTGGGGAAAATATTAAGAATATTTTAACTGTATATAACCTTTTTTATTGTGTGATTTTTTTAAAAAATCTTAATTCAATTCAAAGGATTTCATGTAATCTGTGATTTCGATGTCTTTGCAGCATGATTATTTCTGTCAGGCTGAGGAGGAGATGGTGAAAAAGGTTTCAGGCCTGTCTGGTGTCAAATTTGACCCTTTCCGTACCGACAAGAAACTTATGAGGAACTTAAACACTTACAACCACCAAGACGGGGTAAGCTGAACTCTGAAACATGTCATCTTTGTACAATACCTCCATCCATCCTGTGGTGAATAACCATGAGGCTTACTGTGTTTCAGAAAAACTGCAAAAAAGAGATCAGGAGTCACTCTGCTGATGAAGACCAAGAGGAAATCACTCTGGATGTTTTCTTGAAAGATCTCTTGAAGTGTGTCAAGCATGTAAATAGCCAAAAAAGCCCAAGGCCAAGTTAATTTATGAAGGATCATATTTATTTTTGCCTTTATCTTAAAATGTTCTACCTGAAGACAATTTAACAGATATATTTTATTCTTAAATATTGTCTGCTATTTTTAACTTATATTTTTTGGCCTTTTATGCCTTAATTTGTAAAAAAAAATCAAGGATAGAAAGTGGTTGTGATGTGTGTAAGTGTTAAGGCTATCTCTGCTGTAAGGTCTGGTGGTTTTGTGGGGGGCGGGGGGGTTTATGTTTTTTATTATAATTATGTTGTGAACTACAGATTGTCTGTGAGAACTTGTAATTTGTGATCTGCTACTTGCTGTAAGTCAAATAAATTCAGAGCATTACAAAGGACTATGATTTTTTGGAGAATATTATAGTGCCTTGACAGCAATGGGTTAGGGGACCAAAAATAATATAAATAAATGCTAAACTATAAAATCAGCTCTTTAGTTTATATACTGTTGAAATTATTAGCCCCCCTGTATATTTTTATACAGAAAGAAACCCATTTCTAAACATAATAGTTTTAATAACTAAGGTCTAATAACTGACTTTTATCTTTGCTGTGATATTTTTAAAATATAGTATTCAGCTGAAAGTGACATTGTATAACCATTGTTTGTTCTGTAGACAGTATAAACAAAAAAAAAAAAAAAATAATATATATATATATATATATATATATATATATATATATATATACATACATATACATACATATACACACACACACATATATATATATATACACACATATATACATATATATATATATATATATATATATATATATATATATATATATATATATATATATATATATATACACATATATATATATATATACACACACACATATATATATATATACACACACATATATATATATATATATATATATATATATATATATATATATATATATATATATATATATATATATATTTATATATAGCTAGCTTAAGGGGGCTAATAATATTTACCCTAAATGTTTTTTTTTTTTTTTTTTTAAGGATTTTTATATAAATACACACACACAGAACAAGTACAAACATTGGCTTGTATTTTAGACAAACAAAAGACAATATAAAAGAAAACAGCAAAGAAAAGAGACAAAAGAACAAAAAAAAAAAGAAAAAAACACAGTCACAAAGCATACATTTGAAACTAGAGAGGGTGTATAGCTTAAACCTCAGAGGGGTCACTGGATTGCTCTTAAGATGTAGATTTGTCAAAGAAATCAAGAAATTGAACCCGAGTAGCCAAAAATTTTCTCGTGGAGCCAGTCCGTAAAAATCTGAGTCTTTCCATCTGAATAACAGATATCATATCAGAAATCCAGTTCTGAAATGAGGGGGGTAACGGTGATTTCCAATTATTAAGCAATAGTCTTTTAGCCACCACCATGCCTTGCTTTAAAGAGTCTTGCACTGTTTGAGGGAGAGAAGATGTGTTTTGTGAAAATCCAAAGATGGCAAGTTCGGCATCTGGCAGAAAAAGTGTACTGTAAGCCTTGGAGTACCAGTCAAATATGTTGGTCCAGAATCTGTTCAATAGGGGACAGAGCCAAAAGGCATGAGCAACCGTGTCCTCTGCTATCTTGCATCTATTGCACATTAGTGAGACAGAAGGAAAAATTTTATGGAGCTTGGCTTTAGTGTAGTGTAGACGATGTATGACCTTGAATTGAATCAGTTGGTGTCTGCTGTTGACTAAGCATGACTGTATTAAAGTCAAACAATTGTCCCATGTGTCTGCCGAGAGTTCGATTACCAAGTCTTTCTCCGACGCTACTTTAAATCTCATAGAAGAAACTGTAACACAACTTTCAAAAAACACACAAATTTAGAAACCTAAATGGTTTATTAAAGAAAATAAAATAGCTGCTTTTATTCTACCTGAAATAAAACAAACAAGACTTTCTCCAGAAGAAAAGATATAGGAAACAGTGTGAAACATTCCTTGCTCTGTTAAACATCATTTGGGAAATATTATAAATATTGACTAATAAATTTGACTACAACTCTATTAAACAACTATATAGTTGAAGTCAGAATTATTAGCCCCCCTTTGAATTTTTTTCTTTTTTAAATATTTCCCAAATGATGTTTAACAGAGCAAGGAAATTTTCACAGTATGTCTCATAATATTCTTTCTTCTTTTGTTTTATTTCAGCTAGAATAAAAGCTAATTAGTTAACCTTATTAACCTAGTTAAGCCTTTAAATGTCACTTTAAGCTGTATAGAAGTGTCTTGAAGAATATCTAGTAAAATATTATTTACTGTCATCATGGCAAAGATAAAATAAATCAGTTATTAGAGATGAGTTATTAAAACTATTATGCTAAGAAATGTGTTGAAAAAATTGGGGCAAAAATAAACAGGGGGCTAATAATTCTGACTTCAACTGTGTATAACTAAATTAATATATACACAATTTATAAATAATGTTTTTATATAAAATTACTGATATGTACATCATGTACAAATAAACAGGTAAAAATCAATGTTGGTTTTGCTGGTCAGTTTTGTCCAAGTCTTAATTGCTCAGTTCACAGTAAATGACTCACATGGACTGCATTTGAAAATGGTGTAAACATTTTTTGTCATCATTAAAGAAGCTTCCCTGCACTCTCAGAAAAAATGGTACAATGTTGTTCCAAAGAAGGTACAAACCCTCGTCACTGGAGAAGTACCTTTTATGGGACAGAACAACACAATCTCACGGCAATTCGTAACTTTTTGATTTAGTGGCTAATTCGTATGAATTTGTATGATCTAATTAGTCTGATTTAGTACAATTTGCTCATCCCCCAATGACGGTGGGTTTAGGGATGGGGTTAGGTGCCACGCCTCCTTTTTTAAATTGTACAATTTCGTACAACTGAACTCGAATTAGCCACTAAACCAGGGATGGGCAAACTCGATCCTGGAGGGCCGGTGTCCCTGCATAGTTTTGCACCAACCCTAATCAAACACACCTGCTTGTAGCTTTCTAGTGATCTTAAAGACACTAATTAGGGTGTTCAGGTGTGTTTGATTAGTGTTGGAGCAAAACTCTGCAGGGACACCGACCCTCGAGGATCGAGTTTGCCCATGCCTGCACTAAACTGTCAAAACGTAAAATACTTATGTTTTCTCGTGAGATCAGGCTGTACAGAATTGTACCTTAAGATAAAGAAACAAATGTATACCATTGCGGTTTGTCCTTTAAGGACATGATTTGTACCATGGGAATCCAAAATGTACCTTTAGTTTTTAAAACCCGCAGACACAATATTGTAGCTTCATCGAAGCTATCTGATCAATGAAGGAACCACTACAGTGACAAGACACTTTGTACTTTAACAGTGTCAAATGTGTTCCTTCAAGAACTATTTAAAGGCATTTTGCTTTATCCAAACTGCGTCCGTTTATTTTCAGTAAATATAAAACATCAAATACATATTATACAATGTTTTTTAAAAATATTATTTTTGTTTAAATGCAGCTTTTCTATTTACAATAAAGAATAAAAAATACTTTAACAGAAATCAAAAGATCTATCTTTTTCCAAACGTTTCACAACACTTTTCACAAAAATGTAACAGAAATACATTCTCACATGTACAATATAAAACATTACAACAATGTAATGTGTGAATGTAATCACTTAAAAAGTTCATTTAATTTACTTCATTTTAAAATAGAAATAGAATTATGCAAGAGTATTGTAACGAGATATGCACGATGTCTGATTAGTTTTATAATAGTAAAATGTCTGCATGAACATGAGCATCTGCAGGACTTTTGCCAGCTCATGTGCGTAGTGGGAAGCAAATTGATAGTGAATATCAATAATGAAACTGTATCAGAAGTACACTGGATGGAAGAAAGTTCTCCAAAGGTGGCTCAGTGGATTCAGAGACTTAAACAGGTCTGTATAATGGAAAAAATGACTGCATGTCTACAAATGAAGACTGATATTTTTCTGAAGAGGAAAAGTATTATGACATATTTAGAAGTTGCTTAACCTATTGTCACCGTAATTTGATGTAACTACAATGCAACACAATGTAACTTGATGTACAAGTGTATCCCCCGTGAAGTAATTATGATGGCAATAACTTTTATTTATTTATTTATTCTTTATTATTTTTTTTATTATTATTGTATTATTTTATTATAATTTCATTATTGTTTTTTTTTTTTTGTTGTTGTTTATTTTATTTTATGTATCACCTCATGTGTAAGGGGTTAAACTGATTGGGGAAGGGGATGTTCTGTAAAAAATATATTGAAAAAATCTTAAATAAAAAGTTTCACAAAAAAACATTTGGTAAGCATTTCTGATACAGTTTCTTTTTTTATTAAAAATGCCTTAAATGTTTACAATACCTATAGTTTTGTTTTACCAGTTGTTTTGTATTATAGAAATTAATATTTAATATGAGTTTCTTTAAATATACTGTATATATACTTTGTATAGTATATATAAGTATAAGTATATAGTAAATATACTTTGCAGTAATATTTATTTTCATAGATATTGTAATAAAGGAGGAGTCGTCCAACACTTTTGTACCTTTTTATGAGAACAATTGTGTACTTTAATTTCAGTTGTATTGTAAAAAAGCTACAGAACAGTATCATAAGAGGACTTTTCTGTACCATATAAGGTACAGATTTTCCAAAGGTACAAACTGTTACTTAAGGAACATTAGTTGCACTGCCGTGTACCTTTTTTTCTGAGAGTGTGAGAAGAATGGGAACGAGAGATTGGAATCTAAATTTCGGAAGAGATTTGGCAGAATATCTTAGAGGATAATGATAATCAATCAACACTAGATTATGCCTCATCAAGTTCAAGGTCCTACATAGGCTACATTTCTCCAAAAAGAAACTACATAGGATATTCCCCAGTATATCTCCTGTTTGTGATGTGTAAATCAGCCTGATCTCACGAGAAAACGTAAGTATTTTACGTTTTGTCCGTTTAGTGGCTAATTCGTACGAGTTCAGTCATACAAAATTGTACGATTTTAAAAAGGAGGCGTGGCACCTAAACCCACCCCTAAACTCAACCGTCATTGGGGGATGATCAAATCGTACTAAATTGTACGAATTAGATCGTACGACTTAGCCACTAAATCAAAAAGTTACGAATTGCCGTGAGATTGTGTTGGTAAATCAGAAGAAGCTGATTTAGCTCATAGTTTTTTATTCTGTCGTAAATTACAAGGATTCTGGAATGAGGTTTTTTAAGTGCTTTCAGATGTCCTTAATCAACACGATCCTGACCCAGTGCTTATTCTGATTATACATATTCATTGAACAGGAATTCCTTACATATTGTTTGATAACAGCCAAAGCTGCTATTAAAAATGTTAATCCTCCAACTGCTAAACTGTGGCTTGAAGAATTGATATCTACTCTGCACTTGGAACGAACCAGATATCTTTTAAAAGGCAACATTGGACAATTTCAGAAGATTTGAGGGCCTTTCTTTTGTCACTTCATGGGGAATTCTTTTTTCCAAAGCAATGTATTGTAACTAAAAAGTTGTTTTGATTATCATTGTCTTGTATACTTACAGGCTGGGCTTGGGGTGTTTGTTTTTGTTTTGTTTTGTTTTTGTAAGTTTATGCATATCAGAAAATTAATGCTGGAATTTGTGATTATTGTAAGTCTATGCAAAAACCCAGTGGCGGTTCTGGTTTAAATGGCACCCTGGGCGAAACCACCCCAAACATACCCTCTCCCCGTCCCCCAGCAAATAAAGACACGATGTGGTTGACTTTATATATATTTTAAAGATATACATTTAAAATAACTATTTTAAATACATTTAAATATATTTATTAATTTTCAATAAATATAACAATTATTATTATTATTATTATTGTAATTATTCAATTCAATTCACCTTTATTTGTATAGCGCTTATACAATGTAGATTGTGTCAAAGCAGCTTCACATAAAAGGTCATAGTAAATTGGAACAGTGTAGTTCAGTTTGTAGTGTTTAAGTTCAGTTACAATTATTATTATTATTATACAATTATTATTCTAAATGGGCAACGCAGTGGCGCAGTAGGTAGTGCTGTCGCCTTACAGTAAGAAGGTTGCTGGTTCGAGCCTCGGCTGGGTCGGCTGACATTTCTGTATGGAGTTTGCATGTTCTGTGTGGAGTTTGCGTGGGTTTCCTCCGGGTGCTCTGGTTTCCCCCACAGTCCAAAGACATGTGGAACAGGTGAATTGGGTAGGCTAAATTGTCCATAGTGTATGTATGTGTGTGAATGAGTGTGTATGGATGTTTCCCAGTGATGGGTTGTGGCTGGAAGGGCATCCGCTGCGTAAAACATATGCTGGATAAGTTGGTGGTTCGTTCTGCTTATTATTCTAAATAAATAACAGAAATCAATCCTTAATGTAACTGAAAAACAATGTAAAGACAAAACTGTAGTAATATTCTAAGATATTAATTATGACAATTCGATAAAATACAAAAAATATATGTTTTCTTGAATTATCTCCGAGGATTAATGTTATGAAGTCTCAGTTACCTCCCTGACATACGGTTTCTCCTTTCTGCTTCATAGCCATGCTTAGTCAAAGTATCAGTATCGTCATATCATTTAGTTTTGTCGACTTGCGCGTCTACGTATGTAAACAACCGGGATCAGATGTTTAAGGCGTGCGGGAATGGCTTTCTGCGCACATGCGTCAATTTGTTTTCGGTTGCACATAAAGAATAGCCTAACGCATAATAGCATTATGTGAATAGCCCCTATTGTCTTTATTCTGGGATAACCACTCTAAATTAAAACACTTGCATATAGTAAATCTTATCTCAAAGCTGTTACTTGGGCACTTTTTTTGAACCATCTCCCCGTGGCGCCCCCAGCATAATGCTGCCCATAAAGGGTATATGCAGAGCCAGTTTTTTTTCCATTTTATACCATTCCTTTTAAAGCATCGATGTTGTAATGTAATTCAAATACAATCAGTTAAACAGACTTTGGCATTTATTTAGTTGCTCACGCGTCAAACAAGACAAAAAGCTGTTTGCTCACACGCGCCCGTCAGAATCGGCAGGCTAGCGCAGAAGCTCCATTAAGTTTCGCAGTTCGCTGCGGTGCAAAGTTCAAGCTTGGTGAACTCTGACATGCGAAGTCGCATCACTTGACTGCGTGAGACCAATCGAGGATCAAAACATGACCTCTCTGGACAGAAATTTAAAACATGGAGCAATCACTAGCTTTTTTTAATGTCTAATCATCTTGTTTAATCCCGCCCCTTTTCGCAGCGCCGCACGACAGAATTTCGCACACACCAAGCCCAGTGTGACCGTAGCTTTAAGCTACTTGGAAAAGCCCAGTGTGATGTGATAACACAATCTCACGGCAATTCGTAACTTTTTTTTAGTGGCTTATTCGTACGAATTCGTACAATCTAATTCGTACAATTTAGTACGATTTGCTCATCCTCCAATGACGGTTGGGTTTAGGGGCGGGGTTAGGTGCCACGCCTCTTTTTTAAAATCGCACCATTTCGTACGACTGAACTCTTACGAATTCGTACGAATTAGCCACTAAACTGTCAAAACGTAAAATACTTACGTTTTCTCGTGAGATCAGGCTGGATTTTGCAGGTCAGAGTTCACCAAGCTTGAACTTTGCACCGCAACAACATGCGAAACTTGGCGCATGACCATGACCTTAAAGCTGCGGTCACACTGGGCTTTTCCTCCCATAGACTTCCATCCATACGCACGCGAATGCGTCAGACCGGAAACGCGGGGTCATGCGTTAAGCTTTCACGTGCATATGAATGGAAGTCTATGGGAAGAAAAGTCAAGTGTGACCGCAGCTTTACTGGGCATACTTGAAATACTCAGGCAGGTGTGTTGAGGCAAGTTGGAGCTAAACCCTGCAGGACCTCCAGGAACGAGATTGGTGATGCTCTACAGCATAGTATTGCCCTCAGGCAAAACAAAGTTTTCTTAAGGCTCGTGCACAGATTTCTTAACATGATTGCAACCAATTAAAATGTCAAAAAAAGTTTCAATAAAACATCCAATAAGGTGTGGGAGTCACTATCTAGCACCGTTTGAAGGTGGAACTTCATTTTCTGACTCGTGGTGACAAGAGCACATGGTATGAGAAGAAGTTAAGATTATTTAACCTAATTTAAAGTAACATAAACTGTACAGAAAAAATGTATTTGTGATTTGTGTGTATTTGTAGAGAAGCCTTTTGTCAGGTTTTATGAAGTTTTTTTTATTTTACATGTTCAGAAATTGAATTTTTCTTTTCATTGCCTCAGGGCAAGTGGTACTTTTCAACTGACATTACATGTGGGCATTTTCACATAATATCATTATTACATATTGTATTATTTTTCATTTAATTTAACGTTTTTAACACATTTTGACAGAAAAAATGGACGTAAGCTTGTTCTATGGAAGTAAAGAGCAGGATCCCAGAGTTAGGTAAATCCCATCTAAGGACAATGAGATAGACTGCAGTGACAGTGAGGAGAACAAGGTTTGAGCAGAAGTGTAATAAATATCTTCAGAAGTTCAAAAAGTAGCACTATTAAGTCACAGGTGTCAAATCCAGTTACTGGAGGGCCGCAGCTCTGCACAGTTTACTTCCAAACCTGCTTCAACACACTTAAGCTGCGGTCACACTGGGCTTTTCCTCCCATAGACTTTTATTCATACGCACGCGAATGCGTCAGACCGGAAACGCAAGGTCATGCGTCAAGTTTCGCAGGTCACTGCTGTGCAAAGTTCAAGCTTGGTGAACTTTGACCTGCAAAATCGCATCACTTGGCTGCATGAGACCAATCGAGGATCAAAACAGGACCTCTCTGGACAGAAATTTAAAACATGGAGCAATCGCTCGCTTTTTTAAATATCTAATAAGCTTGTTTAATCCCGCCCCTTTTCGCAGATCCGTACGACAGAATTTCGCACACACAAAGCTCAGTGTGACCGTAGCTTTACCTGTAGGTTTCAAAGAAGCCTGAAGGACTCAATTTCTTTGATCAGGTGTGTTTAATTAGCGTTAAAGCTAAACTGTGCAGAGCTGCGGCCCTCCAGGAACTGAGTTTGACACCTTTGATTTAAGTGATCGGTTTACACAAAACGCAGCACACAAAATAGGGGTCAAATATATAGGCCAGTAACAAACTACTATGTACAGTGCTCACCATATAGGAGCACACCCCTCACAAATCTCTCATTTAAATTAATATTAGATCTAGGGCTAATCTTACCAAATAATTTATATCGGTCCAAAATTAGGACTCCTACATTTATATATATATTAGAGAAAAATATTGAACAAAAAATGTAAAAGAGCAAAATTCAAGAGAAACGAAAAAAATTTGTAAAATTTTGTATTTAAATTTTTTTCTTAGAATATTTAGCATGAATTTAAATGTATTATCATCTATTTCTAAAGATGTTCATTGAATAAAATATCATTTTAATAAATATATTAGTTTAATAAATATGTTTTGTTCAAATGCACCTAAATAATGACCTATGTTCTCTGAGAAATGGAGAAAAATATTCATTTTTAATATGGGGTGTACTCAGTTATGCTGAGCACTGTACATGTTTTGTGTTCTTCCTTAATGATTCTGTTACAATTTGAATATGATTTGTAAATTTTTATTGCTCTCTGATCACTGACTTATGATATTTAATATACAATATGTGAATAATGTTCTCTGTGATTTTGTACCATTGTAGAATAACGTTGCCTCAAGGCAACAAAAATATATTTTGGGGTTGGGGTGGGGGGTCAAACCAAAAACAACTTTTAACATTAAAATGTTCCCAAAATAACCAAAAAAATCACGTAGAATCATTTTTTGTCGTGTACCATTAAAATATGTGCCGTAGAGAGTTTTAAGAGTACTTTTTTTTCTGTTGAACACAAAATTATTTATTTTTAAGAATGTTAAAAACCTGTAACCATTGACTTCCGAAGTATGAAAAACTAATGCTATGAAAGTAATGGTTACAGGCTTTCAGCAAATTTAAAAATATCTTCTTTTGCATTCAACAGAAGATAGAAACCCAAACAGGTTTGTGACGCATGAAAGAGTTGCTTAACTTTCTTATCAAATACAAAAGCATGTTGGATCGACCTCTAAATAGACAAGCACCTAACGTTTTCTCAAAAAATATATCATCAATTTCTCTTAAATATGGGCAATGTTTGCTTTCACAAGAGTTTAGCAATGAGATATAGACCAGTGCCCCATAGTGGGAGCTCATGAGAACATGTGGAGTCATATAAGCTAGCCGCATGGGTGCATGTATTATTCAAAGGCAATTCAAGAGCCAAGTGTGCACACGTCGCGCAATCCGGCACACTTTTAAAGGGGCGCGAATGATCAGATACCCGTCCCTATCAGCCACAGGGTCAACTCCATTACAGTTTTGTGGTGTCACATAGCCTGGACTTACTCTTCTCTGATACCTGGGTTTAAAAAAATCTAGTGCTTTTTGCACATTAAATGGATAGTTCACCTAAACAATAGCAATTACACGCCCTTAAGTGTTTTAAAACATTCGAGTTTCGTTTTTCTGTTGAACACAAAAAATTATATTTTGAAGAAAGCTAACAATCTTTGACATAGGAAAAACAAATGTTATGGAACTCAATGGTTACAGATTTCAGCTTACCCCAAGCTGTTTTCATTTGTGTTCATTTGAATAAAGGTTTGGAACAACGAAAGGGTATGTAAATGATGACGTTTTTGAAGTAGGCCTTCTATTCCTTTAATTCAAGAATGCATTCAGGGCTACATGTAGCATTAAAGCCATAAGCATTCTCTCAGTGCCCAATTACTAGAATGCTGCAAGGCTATAGCCTACCATTTCATTCGAATTTTGATTTATGAAAAATTTGATTGTTAATTAAATAATTCCATACATACTTAAATCATATTGTTTTGCTTTTTTAAATAAACTAAATATAGTTTTTCACAGCTGTGTCTTGGTTTTGTCAGCCAGTCAGTACTCAAAATTCCATGTTTTCAGTTTAGTGGAAACATAATAACAGGCTCATTTGAATATATGTAGTTTATAAAGAAGTAAAAATATGAATACAATTAAATAAAAATTTATATTAATAAAGTATTAATAAAAATACTCAACCGTCATTTGGGGATAAACAAATCGTACCAAATTGTACGAATGAGATCGTACAAATCCATGCGAACTTAACATATAGGTCATTGCAGCCGCCCAAAGAGCTGCGTTTAAATTTACACATTACGCTGTGGCGACCCCTGATGGAGAAGGGATTAGGTCAAAGAAAGAACGAGCGATTTGTGATCCAATCAACAATCAAAATAATTTACTCATTCCTTTATCCAAGTAGGCTTAGGCTACTATTCCATTTGTGGATATTTTAGTTCTTTTATTCTTTTTTTCTGTCTTACAGTATTATATAATTGATACTGAAAACTTTTATTGTTTTAGTTTGACAGCCTTGGCCTAACCATTGTATTGTTTATCATTTACATCTGACAGAACCCAACTGAAAAAAACTCCTAGGCTGCCTAGGCTGGTTGGCTGGTTTTAGCTTGTCAACCAGGCTGGTTTTAGAGGGGGTTTGGCCACTTCCAGGCTGGTCTCCAGCCATTTCCAGTCTAGTCTTAGCTGGTCAGGCTGGGAGATGACCAGCTAAAACCAGCTTGACCAGCCTAGCCAGGCTGATACTCAGCCAAAACCAGCTATGTCCAGCTTAAGCCAGGCTGGTCAAGCTGGTTTAAGCTGGTCATTTTCCAGCCTAACCAGCTAAGACCAGGCTGGAAATGGCTGGAATCCAGCCTGAAAGTGGCCAAACCCCCTCTAAAACCAGGCTGGTCAACCAGCTAAAACCAGCCAACCATCTTAGGCTGGTTTAAGCAGGGGGTTTTTTTCAGCAGGGAAATATGAGTCACACTTTAATTTGATGCTCCGTTTGTTGAATTTAAGTTACATTGCATCTACATGCTAACTAATTATCATTAGATTATAAGTAGACTGTTAGGTTGGGGTTAGGGTTAGTGTAAGTCGACATATTCTTGCAAAGTTTCTTATAGTCAGTTAAATATCTGTTGAAGGAGCAGTATCAGCAGAAAGTCTACTAATACTCAAATGGACCATCAAAATAAAATGTTACCGAAATCAGACACAGGTTTTGGTTTGGACTCAAAGGTCATTGTATGTATAAAACAATTATATACTTTTAACCTGATCTACTTTTGACTATATAAGCTATTTGTGGGTTGTTATATGAGCACGCTTTTTATATTTGAACACTGCAAAACTTCACATTTTAATAACGTTTTTATGAGCAGCTCAAATCATGTATTGAAATATTAGTCTCAAATTTGATCACAACTTCTTTAGACCTTTGGCTTAAATTTCATATCATTTTAATGGTGAACCGATTTTTAAAAGTATTTTGTTATTTTATACAAGAAACTTATCTAATTTCTTAATCTCTTATTTAAAACAAAACCAGAATGAGAATTATATTGAAATTTCGGCCAGTACATACTGTAAGAATGTGACTAAACGAACATAATTATTTTACCAGATCGCATACTTTTATGGGTGAATTAATGAAAAATAAAGATTATTTATTTTATCAATCATTTTATTTCAGACTCTTAAGTCCATATCCAAAAAGTAACAAAATTGCAAAAATAAATCAACAACTTTATTATGAATGTACATAGGCTACTAACTATCACAATGTAAACACCAGCACGTATACAACATTTAATCCAATGCCTCCAGTGCCAGCAGCGGTAGCTACTTAGTATCACCAAAGTCGCTTTAAGGCATATTTTATTTCAGTGTATTCTATGGTCTTCGGTATCACTTAATGTGGCATCACCTAAAACCATTATAATTAAATTACGTAGGCCGGCACACAAAATTATACACAGGTGTCCTTAAAAGCATTAAGAGCTTTGCTATTATAGCCTACTTCTGTCTTGCACGCATCTCGGGAGCTTAATCAAAATTCGCAGTGCATCATTAAATGCCGCCTGGAGCTTTTTCATTTTAGCTTTACTGTTGCTTTACTATATTTACACTTCAAGCGCGCAGTATATAAGAAATAGATTACAAGAATTTCTAAAGGAGCTATTTTAAAATCATCTGTGCACATACTAAAATATGTGGCTATTTGACTTTATATCAAATTTATAAAAAATATATATCAGATATTTGATTTACATTTAGGCCCATCTTTTTTTATTCAGCTTTTTTTTCTCGCAAAATGCAAAGACTAATTCGTTTTTTTCCCCTCCTAATAGAAAATTGTAAGATCAGTTGAGAAGACTTGCAAGATCAAAAGTCTAAATTGCGAGGAAATATAATTTGTAGCCTACATAGATTTTTCTTTTCTTGTTTTAAGAATATAATCTTGCAGCTGCGAGTTTAAACTGTACTTCGTTGTAATGTTTAAATAATCTAAATTGCGAGAAACTAAACTGCAAGTAACTTAAAATAGGCCCAATGCAGTTTTGTGAAATCGGGAATTGTGACATCATCGTTATTACGCCTATTGTTATTATAAATAGCCTATTGTTATTATTTTAGTATTTTGAACTTTCGTCGATTTATAGAGCAGTGTAGCCTAATTTAGCAATGTAAGTTGTGTTTGATATTCAAGTAGTCTACAAAGAGATAAACACAACAGAGTCTGCTAAGATACGCCCAAAATTCACCTTTGAAGGACGGCCTCAAGTTTCCCGGTATCCCCTGGATAACCCCGTGAGTTATCGCTTTGAGACACCGCGGGCAAATGCCTAAGGTGGCTTGGCGTGTGATGATGATAGGAACGGACTAATAAAGCACACCGGGCTCGCTGTCTGCCTCCGCATTGGCTGCATTCTCATGTGTTGCTGCTGGCACTGTATAAATAATTAAAGCGTCGATGTCTTAACTCTGCCATTCTCGTGCGCAAACCCGGAGTGTCAGAGCAAGAACAACCGCTTGCCCCGCAGAGGGAGAGGGGGGCGCACCATCTTCCAAGAGACAGTCTATGGTTGCATGGTCTCCATCCTCATTCTGTCAGATCTTCTTTGCTCTGAAATAAAAACACGAATTCTCTCTCTCTCTCTCTCTCTCTCTCTCTCTCTCTCTCTCTCTCTCTCTCTCTCTCTCTCTCTCTCTCTCTCAAATTTACATTCAGAAATAGCTTTATTAACATAAAAACATAGTAAGCACAGTAAATAATAAAGCAGAATAAACAATAAGCTGCACATTTAACAATCAACATTTTAGGATAAATCAGTAGACCTATATTTACAGTAACTGTTTCAGACACGCACGTCTCTTGCAACCTCGTTGTCAAGCACTAGGAATTTAGACTAGGCTATTCATTGCCTGCTTGAACATTAAAACGCTTTTAAATCTATTGATTCTTGTTTTCCCATAGTCTCTAAACGGAGAATATGTGGAACTTTTATTAATATAACATTATTATTATTATTATTTTTTTTGTTATTTTCTTAAAGGGAGTGCTTATTTTGGACACATTATTAAACAATGCGCTTGCAACATGGTCTAAAACAATGCTCTCTTGCTACGTAAAATAAATGGATATTAAATAAAATAAGCAAAAGTTAAAAAGTGAATACCTTGACTGTCCAGTAACATTATTCCTGTCCAAACTTATTCCTCCAGTTTTGACCATGCACAAGTATTTTCCTTGTATGTGCAAGACTGCACAGTAACCTGCTGTAAATTGTAAAACCTTATAGTTTATGTGCGACGCAAGTCAGTTTATGCGTACGAATTTATACGAATTAGCCACTGAATCAAAAAGTTACGAATTGCCATGATATTGTGTTGTTCGTGCCTACGTTTAATAGCCAGGTAATAGCCTACATTAAAATAGGATAATAAATGCAAGTTGCAACTGGTTGGTTTTTGTACTACATAGGCTACAGTGAAGTAGAGAATTTTAGAATTTTTGACTGGGGAAAAGTTGATGTTCCTAAAGCAAGAGTCACTGAACATTACCATTCAACATGCCATAAGATGTTCTTTATGACACATGAGTTGCTGGAGGCCTCTTTCGAAAGATCATCAATAATTCAGTCCTCATCACTGGCCACATGCCCCAGCTCAACTTATGATGGTTTACAGCGTTGTTTGGATGTTATGTAAATAGTAATAATAATGATTTCAATGATAATTATATTGTTTTAAATGTATGTATTATCAATGTAGTAACAAAATATCTTATCCATGATCCACCTCCTCCATAATCCTGATATAACTGCTGAATTATGGTAAATCTTAGGAAATGTTAGACTATATTTTAGAAAAATCGTATAATACATTTTAAACCGGTAATAGCATACGAAACACTTTTAAATTGTTGTTTAATAAATAATAATAAAAAATAAATCTAAAACTATATCATACATGCTAAAATAAATGTGTGGAAGTTACTATTGTCATTCTATGAAATTACCAAGTTAAGGTAATAATAACATTGCCTACCCAAAACTTGCGTATTAAAATAGCGTAAAAATTGGAAAAAACTAGCTTTTTTTGCCTATACACTTTGCCTTTAATTAAATACCAATACTTTGCTACAAAAATAATCGAACGTTCTTAGTCTTACTGTGGAATAATACAAATTCGAAACTGCAACAGCGGCATACGGCTGCAACAATACAACTATTACTTCTTACAACCTGACAGTGAACAACTCGGATAATCATTCATCGTCCTACCTGAACAGCGTCTCTTCTCTTCCCTTGAGTCTGCAAGAAGCGTTTCCTGACTAACAACTCTCCCTTCAGCTCTCTGCCTGTTTTATACCAATATACAATTAATATTGCATCGTCATTACTTAATAATTTCAAATCCCTCTGCACAAAGCCGTGACAGACATTTATTATTCAGCGACGTCTGCTTAAACATGTTGCCGACCCAAATTAGAAAAGGAGGGAAAATACTTGAAATTGTCTTTTTTTTTATCCTTTCTCGCCCTCTCTCTTTTTCTAAATGACGTAATTAGGTGGTGATTAGTCTGTATAACTCATTAATGTTTAATCACATTTGAGCTGAATAGCTAATAAATAAAACAGTACAATTATTAAAAATTAATGATCCTACAATGATTTTGACGCGAAAAGCTCTGGATATAATTTTATATAATCTAAAAAAGAATGAATGCACACACAAACACACATATACAGTTGAAGTCACAATTATTAGCCCCCTTTTGATTTAGTTTTTCTTTTTTAATTATTTTATACAAATTATGTTTAACAGGCATGGACGGAGAAAGTCTTATTTGTTTTATTTTGGCTAAAATAAAAAGTTTAAATTATTTTTTTTTAACATTTTTAGGTCAAAATTATTAGCCCATTTAAGCTATATATTTTTTCGATAGTCTACAAAACATACAATAACTTTCGTAATTACCCTAACCTGCCTAGTTAACCTAAATATCCTAGGCTGTAAAGAAGTGTCTTGAAAAATATCTAGTCAAATATTATTTACCGTCATCATGGCAAAGATAAAATAAATCAGTTATTAGAGATGAGTTATTAAAACTATTATGTTTGTAAATAAATCTTCTCTCCGTTAAACAGAAATTGGGGAAAAAAATAAACAGGGGGGTAGTAATTCAGGTGGGCTAATAATTCTGACTTCAACTGTGTGTGTATATATATATATATATGTGTGTGTGCGTGTGTGTGTGTGTGTGTGTGTGTGTGTGTGTGTGTGTGTGTGTGTGTATATATAGAGAGAGAGAGAGATAGAGAGAGAGAGAGTTTCGTTTTTTCTCATATATGAAATTCTGAAATTCTTTTTTTGTTTTTACACAAGGGGTTAAATAAAACTCCCATGGCTTTGAAAAAAGTCAACAGTTTATTAACATTAAATGTCACACATCTTGTAAAGTGAATTTTAAACGTGAGAGTGATTGCAGTGGCTACATTATGCAAATCAAATAGCAGCATTCTTTATTACACCATCAGTTTGATGATCGTTCACGAGAGAAAAATCGTGACAGTTAGTGAGAACATGTGATTTTCACAGTATATGCAATCTGACAAAACATTCAAACGAATATTACAAATTTCAAAGCACATTTCAGGTGATAATATTAACAATAAAGTAGACTTTGTGCGCAAATTGTAAAGGAATATAAATAAGTCTCTAAATACCAAAACACACGTACACACTTCAAAATATAATTTCTCGTGTGATAATACTGAAACAAAGTTTTAGTAGCTGTTCAGTTGATCCTGGAAAATGCATTCAGATTTTATTATTAAAATATCAAGAATTCAACAGTATTGCTTTGTAAAGTAGTGCTAAATTATATATATATATATATATATATATATATATATATATATATATATATATATATATATATATATATATATATATATATATATATATATATATATATATATTTTAATAAAATAAACAATAATAATTTACACTACAATGTCCATGTTACACTGTTAGTGTAGGCAAATTAATGTGTAATCCCAATCAACTCTATACACTAAAATTAAATGCTACACATTTTTTCTTGCTCACATAACTAAAAAGTAACATGAACACTGCGTGTAAATATGATCAACATACTTTCAAGTTTGAAATTGTACATCACAGTGTGCGAATTATTCAACGGAGTTCAGTGTCAAATTGCGTTAAGGCCTTTCGAGATAAACACTTAGTTTAACACATCTCGCGCCAATAAAAAATGAATAAATAAATTAATAATGGCCTTTTGCGGCATTACTATGATAAACTGTATTTAAAACTAAACCGAGACTAATTGGTCATTGTTTTATGCAAATTTGCTGAATGAAAACGCTCAAGCAACTAGTGTTGCTTTGGTAACCAAAGTCATAGGCGACTTTATGAACTTTTGTGGTTGCTGGATCGTTTGAAAAGCTGTTAAACTTTGCATGTACCTACATAAAATAAAAAATACTCAAATACGACATGCCTCATCCACACAAATTTGTTATGACTTCTAAAAGAGGGGCATCAATGCTTTATAAAGGTTACAGACGTCCTGGAATAATTCGCACAGTTTCCACCAGTCTGAGGCGATGTGAAAAATATTATAGGCTTATAATTATGGGGAAAATAGATTTAGATCCCTGTGGTGTTCCTAAATGTCTACTTTGCTCTAACAGTATTAGTGCACTGCTGAATACTTCATCCTTTTCTGTTTTTGCCGTTGATTACAGAACCAAACCCGAACCACGTTCTTCTTTAGATCCAACTTCTCCGCGATAGCCGCGATTTTTTCCGACGACGGTCGCGGCTGGATTGCAAAATATGCCTCGAGCGATCGCTTCTCCGGAGCTGCGATGGACGTGCGCTTTCGTTTCCTCTCGTTCCCATTGAAAAGGTCCGGTTTCCCGTTTTTCTCCCGGTAAGCCGCTTCAGCCTCCTCCAGCCAAGCTTGGAGAACGGGTTTGAGGGCGATCATGTTGTTGTGTGAAAGTGTTAAGGACTCGAATCTGCAGATGGTGCTTTGGCTCAGCGAGCCGACCCCCGGTATCTTCAGGTTGGCGAGAGCAGAGCCCACATCCGCCTGGGTCACTCCTAACTTTATCCTCCGCTGCTTGAACCTCTCCGCGAACGCCTCCAGCTCTCTTGGATCGGACTCGACGTCGTTGACGCACGCCATGCCGTTGTGGACCGACAGGGTGTGCGGGTGGCCCATCGCCATTGCTTGGTGTAAGTGACCCATTTGCAGGTGATGCTGATGAGCTTGAGTGGTCATCACCGATGGATCCGGCGGCGCCCCCATGCCGCTGACCGATAAACTTGAGGAAATGTGGTCGAGTAGGTCCCCCTCCAGGGTCTGGTGGCTAAGGTGGTGGTGATGATGCGATGGGAGGTTAGATGATGGGTGAGATATGGGCACTGTGGACGAAGAGGAGGTGCAGGGCACGCTGCTCATGGTATGGTAGGTGACGTCCGTCTTGAAAGGGTGACTCTTGCCGTGAGACACGATGTCAGCCGCCGCCAGAGCTTCAGCGCGGGCCAGCAGACTCTCATCAAAGCCGCTGAATATATTGCCCTGGAGCTGCAGGCAAGAGCGCGCATATGGAAGTCAGTGGGGAATTGTGTCAACTCTGGATTAAAGAACATTCCCAAGCACCCTCCTCAAAGCACAGGTCATAAAAATTAATATGAAAGCAGCAGCTTTGCTTGGATAGGCATGTGGGTAAGAGAGAGAGAGAGTCAGAGGAAAGAAAGGAGAAGTTGGGAGGGAGGGATGAATGGATGCTGGAGCAACCCAAAACACCTCAAAGTGACAGAATGGTAACAATACGAGGAGTTTAGCGTGAGACGTACCTGCGGGGCAGGTAGGCACACCCGCCGCATGCCCTCGGAGCTCGGGTGCAGCGCAGGGTGCATGGAGAAGTGCTGCTTGCCGTTCATGGTCATCATCTTCGTTGCGCACCTTGCAGGTGAGTGGACCTGACATGGAGGAAACGCGGCGCTCTGGCTCGACGCTCCTCGTGTGTGTTCAGTTTCCATTGGCAGCGCCTCACGGGTTCTCCCCCCACCCCAAACTCACACTACCCTCCCGCCTCCATCTGCTCGGGATACAAGTGGCAAACTGGTCTGACACTCACGCGTGGGATTTTGTAGGTTAGTTAAAAATAAATGATATTAACATTTAATAGTTAAAAATAAAACTAACAATTTTATTGACATTAATTAGTGGCCTTCAGTATTATAGCATATTATTGGATTAATATACATGAATTATTTAAAATGTATTTAATAAATGAAAAAAAATTTTTTTTAGCATTATATTGAATCCAGTTCATTTTTAATCTGATAATAGCAATGTAAAATTTATTATATGTCTTTTTTTTTTTTTCAAATGCCAAAATAGAAAATCATGGTAAACTAGACGATTTATGTAAATAATCTTCTAGTTTTACATGATGAATTATAGTAAAAAACAATAATTATAGCCTAATTGACTGATTTGAACAATCAAAAAATACTGTTATTTATCTCCAGAATTATACATAAAACTTTAATCCACAAGAAGAGCAATGCTTTATTATAACGCTTTTATTGTTATGCTTTTTAATCTATCAATATTGTGTTCATTATTTAAAGTAATAACTAATATTACTAATATTTAGTAATAACACAAATATATAGCAGGCTACCACATTTTGATTTGTATTTATTTAAATCCATTTGAACTTGCAATGAAAGTTGAAGCTCACAGTCTACTCCATGAACCTTCACCTTGGCTGACCCCTAATCTTCATTGGCTGTTGAATGCGACAGAGCTGCTCTCACCTGCCCTGCTCACAGCTATAGGGCATCAAAAGTAAACACAATTTATATGCACTTATTTTTTTATTTAATAAAGCTCGATCAAACATATTTGTCAAGTTCTTATCCTTCGGCTGATGCAAGTCAAGCGAATGAAATATAAAATATAAGAATTAAACAACATATACGCCAAATTTGAGATTAAAAGACTTTAAATGAACAGCGTTGAACATCTCGTGCATCAAAGTGGTTTGGTAAATGACATTGTTTTTGGCAGTTGGAAGTAAACACCTGTTATACCTCCATGGTGACCGTGATGGTGGCTGTAGAAAGAGAAGCCAGGCAGTGCAGTG
>NC_079455.1:5964452-6069452 GCF_903798145.1 Danio aesculapii
GTGGCTTTGGTGCATTTCTCACAACACGATTGACATTTGCACAACAGTTCTCAAAACAATTAGTACAAACTGCAAAACCTGGTTGATAACCTCAAAAGCAAGTATTGATGTCAATGAAAGTGTCAGTGTCGTCAAGATGAAAAGTCCTGACATCATTGTTTATGAATAAGATATTCAAATGGCTGTCATGTTTTCATTATGACAGTTTACTCTGTACATTTATTCCATTGAAAAAAAGTCAGATTTTGCTGACGTCGGGCATGGCTTGGCGGGCTGGGGCCTGTGTCTAATCAACTACACTGGTGAGCGTCGGCACCAGCCAAGCTAATTCTCACTCAATCAACTGTGGCACTGGTGCCCCTGGGACCCCCCGCCAAGGCCGACAGCGCTGGCCGGGATCGGGACACTGTTTCTGGGCAAGCTTTCAATGTCTGAACTGCTTGGGTGAGGTCCTCCATGCCCACCAGCTCGCCCGGGATCGGGGCACTTTCTCTGGGCAAGCCTTCAATGTCTCAACCGCTTGGGTGAGGTCCTCCATGCCCACCAGCAATATTGACAATATTTTGGTGACACTTTCAGAAAAAGCTCAAGACAGCACTGTATACTATTTGCACAGCCATTTGAAAACCACAGTAAAGTTAGACATCACTGCATTTAGTGAGGTATCTGAGTACAAGACACTGAATGTGTATGTTTCACATGTTTACTGCATCTGCTTTGTGCAGAAGAATAAACAAACCCTTATTTACAACAAGCATCCTTTGGGTAGAGCTGTGCACAACTGTGAACAATATTGCAGTGCATATTGGTCATGAAATCAGTCATGAAAATGATCAATTTAGAGACGTTTTCAGGAAAAAAAAGATTTAAAACATTTTTATAAAATTTGCCTGACAGATTTTGACAAATAGTTCAACATTTTATGTAATGACTCAGATAGTGAAATGAGGACTGTCAGTTTTATATGGAATGACTATTCAGCATTCACAAGTTTAGTTAATTTTGACTGACATAAGCAAATAATAATGTTATAAAACAGCAGAGAGTTGTATGAAAGCAGTTGATGCAGGTCCAAAAGCATTCGCAATTTGTTGGAGGGAATGAGAAACTGCTACTGTGATGTGCACAAATGACTAACTGTTTTGAGAAATGCATTAACTGTTGTGCAAATGTAAATACGGTTGTGAGAAATGCACCAAAGCCACTGAGAGAAACTGTAAGTCAAAAGTACTAAGGACTCCTTTTAAAAAGGAATGTCCAAGCCACAGTCGGCTTACAGCAACAAACCTATTATGGTGACGGTGTTCTTGACAGCCAAACCACCTGACTGATGCTTCAGCATTAGGTCTCACATTGCATGCATGGAAAGATCAACCTCACGGTGACTTCACAAGTCTCTCAGACTGATAGCCGCGCATCTGCCCACATCATCTCGAAGCCGCCCATTATCATCTAGAAAACAGATTCATTATTTAAGGCTTGCGATGGTATTTACGGGCTTGTCATCATCCGGCAGCAACACGGCACTGATTTCAGATGACATGTTTTATTGATTTGGTTTTGGTGAGATGTGACAGGAGTTTGCTCTTCTGTAGGCATTATAGCCTGTGTTCCGCGGACCGGTCATGCAGTCGTCGTCGGTGTGTTTGCTCCATCTATTTCCATTCGTATCCAGGCTCCATAAGCGAGCTCTGAGTGCTTGTCGCTCCAGCAGCAGGGGATGAGAGAATGACGAGCGGGTAAAACTGCTGGCTGACGTGCGTCCCACGGGGCAATCAACACTGCTTGCATTAAATCAAATAGACTCTGAGTGTTTTTCACTTGGCTTCCCAGAGTAAGAGAAGGCGGTGCATTATTCATGAATATTTGAATATGTCAAAGCCACTGAAGCCAAATTAACTTGAACACCGTGTCGAAAGTTTGGGTAAGATGGGTGGGATATGGGGCAATGTACTTTATTTTATTTATTTATTTGGCTTGTAATATGACGAGCCGGAATGTAAAGCTTTGATTTTATGTATATATATATATATATATATATATATATATATATATATATATATATATATATATATATATATATATATATATATATATATATATATATATTTTCATAAGCAAACTAAGAGCTGTTGCTACAACTTAATTTTAACAACCCTATATTAACACTCGGCGACGCAGTGGCCCAGTAGGTAGTGCTGTCGCCTCACAGCAAGAAGGTGGCTGGGTCAGTTGGCGTTTCTGTGTGGAGTTTGCATGTTCTCCTTGCGTTCGTGTGGGTTTCCTCCGGGTGCTCCGGTTTCGCCCACAGTCCAAAGACATGCGGTACAGGTGAATTAGGAAGGCTAAATTGTCCATAGTGTATGAGTGCGAGTGAGTGTGTATGGATGTTTCCCAGAGATGGGTTGTGGCTGGAAGGGCATCCGCTGCGTAAAACATGTGCTGGATAAGTTGGCGGTTCATTCCGCTGTGGCGACCCTGGATTAATAAAGGGACTAAACCGAAAAGAATATGAATGAATGATATTAATACTCACTTAAAACAGTTGGGTTAATAATAACCCAACAGATAACCCAATGATGGGTTGTTATGGAAACAAACCAGCTGTTGGGTTATTTTAACCCAATCCATTGAGTTGTTCAGGTTAACCCAACAATTTAGGTTGCAAAATAACTAATTTGTTGGGTTATTTTTTGCCAAAAAGTGCACTCTAAAAATGTTGGGTTATTTATTTAACCCAATAGTTGAGTTAAATATATTTGGTGCTTTGTTGGGTTATTTATTAATAACTCAACCAGTTGGGTTAGATGTTTGGTGCTTTGTTGGGTTATTTTTAGCCTTTGTTGGGTTATTTGTTTAATAACTCAACCAGTTGGGTTAAACATTTTGAATTTCAACAGTCAACTGATTTAACTGACAGAACAGCTGTATTAATATGCGTATGTAATCTTGTTTTTGCATTATAAAGTTTATTTTAGCTCTAACGCAATAATGTTGTTGTTGTTTTTTTATCAAATTACCTCTCCATGTCGTGTTTTTTATATTCGTTTTACCAGCACTCTTAATTTGATTATACAAACGCGCTCTTCCTAGCCAATCTATGTACGGATAAAAGTGCTTTCTCTACCGCAGTTTTTTTTGGAGGAAATGATACACATATTTGAGATATTAGTGGTTAAGTCACTTTATGGCAAAAATAACCCAACAAATGAGTTATTTTGTATCCCAAACTGTTGGGTTAACCATACCAACTCAATGGGTTGGGTTAAAATAACCCAACAGCAGTTAGGTGCCAAAACAACCCATCATTGAGTTACCTGTTGAGTTATTATTAACCCATCTGTTTTTAAGTAAGTGGCATAACCACTAATATCTCAAATATGTGTGTCATTTCCTCCAAACAAAATATATAGAAATGAACACGGATGTAGAGAAAGCAATCCGTATATAGATCAGCTATGAAGCGTGTTTGTATAATCAAATTAAGAGTGCTGGTTAAACGAATACGAAAACCACAACACTGAGAGGTAATTTGTAAAGAAACAAACAACATTATTGCGTTAGAGCTTAAACTTTATAACGCAAAAATAACATTATGTACGCATTTTAATACAGCTGTTCTGTCAGTTAAATCAGTTGACTGTTGAAATTCAAATTTTTTAACCCAACTGGTTGAGTTATTAATAATTAACCCAATAAAGGTTCAATAACCCTACAAAGCACCAAATATTTTTAACTCAATTATTGGGTTAAATAAATAACCCAACGTTTTCTAGAGTGTAGATTTGATCTATCTAATAGCTATTTCCACATTTCAGATTATTTCAACATTTATTCGAAATTATTTATCACTGAAAAATCATTTACATTTATCTTTGTTGTTAAATTCAAGTGCTCTCTCGGTTTTTAACTTTTAACTGAAATTCACTGGCCAAAAGCTGGACAACTTAACTATCATTAGGTGGCAGCCAATAGGGCAATTACCAATCTACATCACACATAATGTCACACGGGTTCAACCACGCATACCAGTTCCAAAAAAAAGGCCGGTTGTAATAGAAAACATGTCATGTTGTGCTGTAGGATGCCAAATTCAAGAAAACGTATAAAAGAAAACTTAAATTTTACTGTACACCACGCTGCTTTTAATGCCAATCGCAGACGTCTTTGGCTAACAGCCATCAGAAAAGCTGAATGGAGTGAGGAGCTAATTAAAAATGCTGGACTGCAGTTCTCACGTTATATCAGGTAAGTTCCCGCTATGCTGAATGATACACATTACTCGTTTTTGATTGCAGCAATGATTTCAGCAAAAACAGTTAATTAAACTGCAGACACTGAATGCTGAGAATGAAATGTAAAAATGTAAGTTCACATACCCTGCAGTACAGGTGCAGTTCGCTGTCAGAATGCAGTTGTTTTGCTTGTTGATGATTATCCAGGCCTTGTATAGCTCCATCTTCTTTCCTTGTCTTTGGCTAGGCAGAACCTCGGTTTTTAGCCATACAAAGTTTTGAATCTGGTAATCATGGAACATTATTTCTTGCACATGACAAAATTGTTGGGAATACTTGTAGGCTTTTAACTTCTCTCTTGTGAAATCCCTTGGAGTTTCAATGAGATAGTTGCATATTTCGGGCTGGATGCTTGGCCATTTCGTCTTAGCCAATATCCACTGGAAGGGTGCTATTGCAAATGGCCGCACGTCACCTGTCAGATGAACGCCGCTCACTTTAACTTTAATTTTACCGAATGTGCTTATCACTGGGTGACAAGCTGTTATAATACGCTGAAAGTATTATGTGAATAATATATATAATATGTAATCAATAACTTATTTCTAAAACAACAACAAACTGTACCGCATCGGATGTCATTCCCTCACTGTAAATGCTAGCTATCCCAGTTTTTTTTCTGCAACCTCAATGCGCGCGCATCCTGATTGTTTACAAACCGGTAATTCGTCTATAGATTGTAAAAGGACTAGCAAACCCACAGTAATCCAGTCAAATGGTGAAAGTCCTATCCGACACATTTGTCCAAGTCTTTATTTCTTTCTTCTAGCGTTTAGACAGATTATATCCATCCATTCTGATATTTATCGTTATTTCTGTAAAGATATTTTTATCTGCAACTATAACGACATCCACTGCGTGAAACATATACTGGATAAGTTGGTGGTTCACTCCACTGTGGCGACCTCTGAATAATAAAGGGACTAAGCCGAAAAGAATATGAACGAACAAATTTAGCCTCAATTCTTCATCTACTTTTAATCGTTGCATAGTTTTGGATACAGTGTTTGTTCAAACTATTTTATTTTAGTACTAAGAGGTTTGCACAAGAGTTGTACAGTAGTAGAGTAGTACAACCCTCAGTGTTGGGAAACACCACACACTCCCATTCAGACACTACAATCAATTTAGTATTTCCAATTCACCTACTGTACACTACAGGCCTTTGGGGGTAACCAGAGTACCATGAGGTAACCCATGTGAACATGCACACAGAAAGGCCTCCTGGTCTAGCTGGGATTCGAACCAGCAACCTTTTTGCCGAGAGGCAACCATGCTAACCAGTTAGCTACTGTGCTGCCCTGGTTCTTACTAATCAAAAATGTGGAGACTTTGGTGACATCTGGTGGCTCATGATGGCATAAAAATATCAAAATATCCCAACATTTCAATGCCACTAATGATACTCAATGGCTCTTTGGGAGGCGTTGTTTGTTGGGATGTGTATCAAAATTAAAAAAAACTCTTTTTCACATTGTCATTATGGGGTATTGTGTGTAGAATTTTGAAGAAATAAATGAATTTAATTCATTTTGGAATAAGACTATATATTTTTTTGATATTTGTAGCAAATTTATTACAATGAAAAACCTGAAAAATCACATGTACATCAGTATTTTCAGCCTTTGCCGTGAAGCTCTAAATTGAGCTCAGGTACATTCTGTTTCCACTGGTCATTCTTGAGATGTTTCAGCAGGACATGATTTGAAAAGGCATACACCTGTCTATATAAGGTCCCAGGGTTAACAGTGCATGTCAAAGCACAAACCAAGCATGAAGACAAAGGAACTGTCTTGAGGCACAAGGCTGGGGAAGGTTACAAAAAATTTCTGCTGCTATGAAAGTTTCAATGAGCACAGTGGCCTCCATCTTCCATAAGTGGAAGATGTTTGGAACCACCAGGACTCTGCCTAGAGCTGGCCAGCCATCTAAGCTGAGTGATTGGGGGAGAAGGGCCTTAATCAGGGAGGTGATCAATAACTCGATGGTCACTTTATCTGAGCTCCAGCGTTCTTCTGTGGAGAGAAGAGAACCTTACAGAAGGACAACCATCTGTGCAGCAATCCACCAATCAGGCCTGTATGGTAGAGTGGCCAGATGGAAGCCACTCCTCGCCTGGAATTTGCCAAAAGGCATCTGAAGGACTCTCAGACCACAATAAACAAAATTCTCTGGTCTGATGAGACTAAAATTGAACTCTTTGGAGGGAATGCCAGGCATTACGTTTGGAAAAATCCCCAGGCTAATACCATCCCCTGTTGGGATGTTTTTCAGCAGCAGGAACTGGAAGACTAGTCGGAATAGAGGGTAAGATGAATGCAGCAATGTACAGAGACATCCTGAATGAAAACTTGCTTCAGACTGCTCATCTTCCAGCATGACAATGACCCAAAGCACACCACCAAAATATCAATGGAGTAGCTTCACAACAACTCGGTGAATGTTCTTGAGTGGCCCAGCCAGAGCCCAGATCTAATTCATATTGAACATCTCTAGAGAGATCTGAAAACGACTGTACACCGTCGCTTCCCATCCAACCTGATAGAGCTTGAGAGGTACTGCAAAGAGGAATTGGCAAAAAAAAAAATCCCAAAGACAGGTGTGCCAAGCTTGTGGCATCATATTCAAAAAGACAAAAGACTTGAGGCTGTAATTGCTGCCAAAGGTGCATCAACAAAGTATTAAGCAAAGGCTGTGAATATTGATGTACATGTGATTTTACAGGTTTTTTATTTTTAATAAATTTGCAACAATTAAAAAAACTCTTTATTCACATTGTCATTATGGGGTATTGTGTGTAGAATTGAGGAAATAAAAGAATTTAATCTATTTAGGAATAAGACTGTAACATAAAAAAATGTGGAAAAAGTGAAGCGAGTGTTTATGGATGTTACCTAGTGATGGGTTGCAGCTGTAAGGGCATCCACTGCGTAAAACATGCTGGATAAGTTGGTGGTTCATTCTGCCCCAGATTAATAAAAGGACTAAGCCAAAAAGAAAACGAATGAATGCAGTGCACACAAAGAAAAGCACACGACAACTGTTTCAGAGGGTAATAATTCTTGGAATGGATCATAGAGTTTTTCCTTTTTTCCGTCATTCTTTTAGCTCAGATTTCTATTTTCTTTTCTTTTTTTTTTTATTAGTTGCAAATGTTTATATTTTTAGCCAATTGTTGTTTTTTGTCCCCCTTCATATTCTCATTTCTCACCTCCATTCCATTATCTTTATTGATTAGCAAACATGCAACTGTTAGAAATCCATTTTACAAACAGCAAACTGAAAAATACATTAATAACGTTTTATAAACAGTAATAAAGTCAAAATCTATTCACGCTAAATGTATGACATCGTACTAATGTGGTATAATAAAACAGTTGTATAAATGATCAAAATCCATTCTTGAAATTCACACAGTCCGACAAGACTCGTGTACAAAACCAACTTAAAGACCGGCCAGACTTTTCATGAGCGACTGAGTTATTGAGTGGAGATTACAAAAACAATATGTACAACTAATCGAGAGGCGCTGGGGAAAAAGGATCGTCACTGAATGTTTGGATTCCGATGGCATAGCAACGTGCGATTTCAAATGCCACATCAACCATAGACTAGGAAAGTTTTACACTGATCCTTTCTTAAAAGGAACTTAAATCTTAATTGTTTTTAGCAAAGTATGTAAATATGATCATTAAAAAAATATATATGCATACGTACATATATTTTCTTTTTTCCCCCCAAATGAACACAAGCATACGGATGCCAGCATGCTCTATGATAACATTTAAGGTTATAGAAAAGGGTACGTTTTGGACCCTTTTCCACAGGATCAGGCTTTAGGAGTGTCAATAATGGAAATAAAATTCTCCACAAGTGTAATTACACACGATTGTGGTTCAACGATGCCAAAAAAAAAAAGTTTAGCTGAAGCCGTAAGCTCACTTAAATTGTTCGGAGAGAGATTCATTTGGTGATTGATTCATTTTACAGCTAAAATAAAAAGTCGTTACCACTGCAACCATTTACAAAATATACACTGCACTCTTAGAAATAAAGGTACGCAATCTGTCACTGGGGTGGTACCTTTTCGAAAGGTACAAACACCTAAAAAGGTCCATATTAATACCTCAAGGGTACATATTAGTACCTAAAAAGTACAAAAGTATACCTCTTAAGATGTTTAGGTACTAATATGTACCCTTGAGGTATTAATATGGACCTTTTAGGTATTTGTACCTTTCGAAAAGGTACCACCCCAGTGACAGATTGCGTACCTTTATTTCTGAGAGTGTGGAAAAAAAAAAGAGCCACAAATCTTATAAAACGCCAGCGGTACACTGACGACATAAGGCGAAAATGAAATGTAAATCAATCTGGAATACATTCACAACACCTATGTTCACCCCAACTAACAATTTTCTCGGAATCCTCATCCAAACTCTTTATGGTTTTGGAAGATCACCTAGATGTGAGAAATAAATATGAACAGTCCAACACACTGATCAAAACGAAGTGTGCCACATATATCTTCTACGGATTGAATATTTACAGGAAGTAGCACAATATGAGAAGGAAAAAAAGTTATAATTTCACCTAGGGATATATATACATTTATATTGGGTGATATTTTGGAAATCAGATACAAAAGATATGAAGGGGGGTTGACATCATGAAGGCATTTCGTTTCTTCACAAAGGAAAGAGATGCCTTTAATGGGAATGACGCCATCAAAATCATTTCTACCAAGGCCAAAGTGGCACAAAGTGCAGATGAAGCTTCGTGGTGGGAAATGGGTGAAACGATTTAGTGATTAAAAAGAAATTCACAGTAGTCACAAATGTTGTGAGTTACTGACATCTGCTCATGCACAGTGAAACAAAATGTCTCGTGGTCGAAGCATTTTGCGCTCGCTCTCAGCAAAAGTGAGAGTTTGATATATAATGCAGAATTTCAGAGAGACAGAAACACTGCAAGTCATCTCACGTATGTTCTCCTGGAGAGAGAACGCTCCTTGCCCTTTTCATTTCTTCAGCTCTCAAAATACTGAAAACCCTCATTTAGAAAAAAATGTCTCATTCAAATGGACTTAAATTACAAACCAAAAAACTAATTAAAATAATAGTCCTTGAACGAAAGGTGGCGCCGCTTCCCCTTCCTCATCGTCTCCATGAGCGGCTCTCATATTCATCGTCTTCATCATCGTCTTCTTCCTCTTCTTCTGGGAGCAGAAAGGGACTCACTGGCTCCTACATATGAGCAAATAACACTGCATGTTAAAATAATACCAGCTTAAAGTAAGTCAAGATCTGAGAAAAAATACTGGTTTCACACTGGTCATACTGGTTTCACACTGTTTTTTTGGCTCACACCTAACTTTCCATGACCTATATAAATCATAGAAGAACTGAATTTTGTGGTTCTGCGATTGCTAAATTTAACGCAAAAATCAAGCAAATGGCAGAAAATAAAAGAAGCATTTATTTATTGCCAAAGATTTTGGTCAATGGTACCCTTTTGGTGGGCGTGATGTATAACAGTTTCAGACGACGTCATTCTCACTCAAGGAAATGTCACAGTAAAGCCTAATTATAACTGCAGATCAATGATCTGCGAAAATAGCCTACTGTAACGTCTGCAATTATATAAAATAAATAAATAAATGTAACATATGAACACATACAGACCCTTACAGTCTCAGATATGTTACCAATTATAGATAAACTACACACAGCATACATTTAGTCCTTATTTGGGTTCAAAAACAACATGAAATATAGCCCACATTCAGGGCAAACCTCTCATATGTGTCTTTAATCTTCAGCATCACACGTAGCGCCTCTTGTTAGAAAGTAATTCCGTCATTCAGAGTTCATAATAGTCCAAAAGGTGATGATAATAGTTAAACATGGCAGTTTGTTCATGTTTTAGGTTGCAGAAAGCATCATTTGCTGCTGTTTTTTCCAGCTTCTCCTTTGTTTTTTCGCGCTTCACTCTTGCGTTTGTGTGTTTTCTAGAAGGATCGGATATCAGAGTGCTTCAATGATCATGAGCACGTTATTAATATGAGCTCAAGAAGTTCGTTATTTCAAATATAGATGAGCGGCGAGCTCTCTGGAGAAAGTGAAACAACAACAGGACACAGCAGATTTTTTTCTTGGCTTTGTGGCTGTTCATCAAGACGACGACAAGATTTGTTTGAGCTCGGGTCGACCATGGCTTGTTATTATATATTATGTATATATTATTCCGGTGTAATGTCTCGGTTGTGTTTTTAAAATGTTGCTTCCTTTGTTTTCATTTTGCTGCTTGTCCACAACCGATTGACGTATCTCTGTAAACCAATACTGTTCAGCTGCGCATCTTGCTTTGCCTTTTGGTACCCTTTTGTCGTACTAGGTACCCTTTGCAAAGGGTACCCAAAAAGTGGTACGGTATGGTTCGCTTTTTGGTACCCTTTGACAGTGGAAACAGACAAAAGCGTACCGAACCGTACCGCACCACTCAGTGGAAACGGCCCATAACAGCACTGATACAGGCTCTTCACCCTTGTGTATTACTCCGCCCACAAGCAGAGGAATAAACCCATTACAGTTTGTTGGACAACATAATGTACTTTCGAGGCTTTAAGAAAGTAGTTGTTTAGATTGCAACTATGCAGTTTATTATAAGGATAGTGCCTATTTTAAAATATTTATAATTTCAGAGATTCAGCGCATCAGCAGCCATCATCCTTTAATACTGAGAAGAGCAAAGAAATTGTAAACAATGTAAAAGTGCTATAGAAATAAAGACGAAATATACCAAAGTAATCTGGTTGGTTTTCTGGGGTTAATTATTGTGATATCCAGATTGTAACAGAAATACTGGGAAATATCTGTAGACTGATGGCATTTTATGCCGTTCAGCCTTTTAATCTTAAAATGTGAGCAAAATCAGCTGTTTTGTCATCACTTTAGACATTACACAAGAAAATCGTTCAAATACTAGCTCTAAAGTGACGTTTGTGAATTAGCGATGGTTTCTGCTGTTCTGACATCAGCTGCAGATGTGAATGAATGTAGTTCCTCGTACAAAAGGGTTTTTGAGACTCTCCATGTTTAATTTTCTTTTTTATTTACACGATTATTCCATGTCCCAAGAGCTAGTTTCTGTGCCCGATGATCGGGTTGTCGTGTTCCTAACCTTCGACCACCACCCATTCCACAATGCACCGGCCCCTTACGACTCTGTAGGTGGTGGGCCCGCAGGATCGAGGAAGAACAATGTAGTTTTCGTCCGGGCCCTGGCACACTGGACCAGCTCTATGCCCTCACCATGGTGTTTGAGGGTTCAACCAGTCCACATGTGTTTTGTGGACTTGGAGAAGGCATTCGACCGTGTCTCTCATGGCAATCTGTGGAGGGTGCTGTGGGAGTATGGGATCAGAGGCGCTTTGTTAAAGGCTGTCTCGTCCCTATATGAACAGAGTAGGAGTTCGGTTTGCATTGCCGGCAATAAGTCAGACTTGGTTCAAGTGCAAGTTGGGCTCTGGCAGGGCTACCTTTTATCAGTAATACTGTCCATAATTTTTATGGACAGAATTTCAAAGCGCAGGGCTCGAGGAGGTCCGGTTCGGGGACCACAGGATTTCATCTCTGTCATTCACAGACAATGTAGTTCTGTTGGCTTCATCGAACATGGACCTTTAACATGCACTGGGGCGGTTTGCTGCAGAGTGTGACACGGCTGGGATGAGAATCAGCACCTCCAGGTCCGAGGCCATGGTGCTTCACCGGAAAAAGGTGGTTTGCCATATCCAGATTGGAGGCAAGTTCTTACCCCAGGTGGAGAAGATCATGTATCTTGGGGTTTTGTTCACAAGTGAGGGAAGGATGGAGTGTGAAATTGACATGCAGATCGGTGCAGCGGCAGCAGTAATGTGGTCGATGTACCGGTCCGTTGTAGTAAAGAAGGAGCTGAGCCGAAAAGCAAAGCTCTCAATTTACCAGTCAATCTTTGTTCCTATTCTCACCTATGGTCATGAGCTTTGGATCATGACCGAAAGGACAAAATCCTGGACACAAGCGGCTGAAATGAGTTTCCTTCGCAGGGTGGCAGGGCGCACCCTTTTAGACAGGGTGAGGAGCTGACACTCGAGAGGAGCTCGGAGTAGAGCCGCTGCTCCTCCAAATCGAGAGAAGTCAGCTCAGGTGGGTCGGGCATCTGCTTCGGATGCCTCCTGGACGTCTACCTAGGGAGGTGTTCCAGGCATGTCCAACCGGTAGGAGGCCTCGGGGACAACCCAGGACTAGCTGGAGGGAGCTGGAGGGACTATGTCTCTCGGTTAGCTATGAACGCCTCGGAATCCCTCCCGGAGGAGCTGGAGGAAGTGTCTGGGAAGAGGGAAGTCTATCGTTCTCTCCTAAGACTGCTGCCCCCATGACCCGGCCCCGGATAAGCGGATGAAAATGACACATGACATGATGACATATACACGATTATGCCGTTGAATGTTGTATAAACACAGTATCACACTCGTAGCAGTGTGATATGGCCGTATATCGGCATTGGTACTAAAGTTCAGTATCGTGACAACAATAGTCTGTTAGCTAATGTCTTGCATGTCAGTGAGATGATGTGTGCACATTTGAGCTGTAATGTTGCCTATACTGATCTACCTAGAAGGACATATGCAGTCACTGCTGCAGAAGTCCGGGATTAAATAAATTCAAAGCACACTTGAAAGGAAATTCTGAGACCGCGCAAACAACTTTTTCTTGAAAGTGATGTTGTACATTGGTCATTCCCAGTTGATTTGCTTTTTAGAAATATGCCAGCACTATTAATAAACTAAAGCCCTGATCACACTTTGCAATTTCCTTTTTAGGAATGTTTAGGAAATCCCAAAAGATTTCTACAAATCCAAGGCTAAAATCTGTTGTTAACAATCCTCATTTTGCTGAAAAGAACAAGGTTTCGGACAAAGGTTTCTAACAGACGGCGATGATTACATGCTCGCACAACATTTGCTTGACACTGCTAATGACATCATTAAAACACCTAAACCACGTGCAATCTTGCCATGTAATTACCGTCATTACATGGATTCCTGCAGTGTTGACCTCTTCCTTTGAGTCTTCCTCTTCTGGTTCTGTGGACACGGAGGGGGTTTTAGGTTTGTACCATGAGATTTGTAGAATTCGACCCTTAAATTTCGCTCCTTGGTTTGCAGCCTGAAAAAAATTAGCAAAATTTAGTAACCTCCTGCAATAAAGGTCAAATGAAAAGAAACTGTAAAAGCTACATACGTTTTCTGCTTCACTGCGGGTTTTGAATGTCATCACGACACTGGAAGCATCATGGTCACGAAGCTCTTCGATTTCACCAAATTTCTAAAGATTAATAAAAACGTTTGTGGATAATTCATCAAATGTGTATCATATATACACGTTTATTATAATATATACATATGTATATTCAAGTCTTACCACAAAATGTGGCATGAGTTCTTCCTTCTCCTCCTGAGTGAAGCCAATAATGGACAGTGCTCGGGGCCGGTGGTCTACCACCATGTGATTGGCTCCTCCACGTCCCCTGAGGTTCCGCCCTCTGCCCCTCCCTCTGCCTCGGGTTGGTGGCAATGATGGTTTGCCACGCCCAGCTGGTATTAGTCCCAATCGTGTAGCCTTGGTAATTTTAAAACATACAATTAAACCGCTGTACAGTACAGTCAGATGTGGGGGACTGAATTTACAAGACTAGACTCACAAATTGACTTGTGATTTTTTTTTGGACTTAAGTAGAGACTGGCTTAGACTTCAACTACATGACTTGAAAATGACTTGTATGACAACTGTAATTAAATTCACTTTTGTCTTTTTTAAAAATAATTTCAAAATAAAACTAAATTGGACAACTGTTGTACAACTGTACAAAAGTCAGGATAGGAGACAACCATCGACAACCTCCAACTTAATTTTCCACTTCAGACACAAAGGTTAGGGATGCATGATACAGCGACAAAGTACATTTAAACCACGCCCACATTTGGGGAGCAATACAACACATTCCATTGATTTTCTATTCTGCCTCCCTGTGACTCCTAACTTATTCCAAAAAAACTAAAATTCCAAAAGCTATACAGTAAACAACCCATACAGAAAATAATCCAAAAAAAGAACGTAGTATTTATAAAGCTAACAAATTGTAAAAGCCTGACATTTAAGGGCAACAAATGTGGATATAGGTTGTACCAGTGAAGCATCAGTGGAAACAATGGGAGAGCTGTGGAATCCTGACCCTCAGAATGAGGGGAACATTTTGTCACTGGAAGGTCATTTGAACAAATTAGTGCAGTGACATTACTTGCAAGTGCCTTGATATACACAACAGCTTGTGCCAAGATAGTTTGGTTGAAAAAAAAAGTCGTGAATATTTAAGTTACACAGAGACATTCAATTGGATAATTTCTCCAACAAAAGCCACAGGTAAGAAAAAGAGCTGACAAAGATCAATACAGTTTAGTTGCGTGTCCCTAAATGCTTGTTGTTTTGGAATTGACAGTTTCTAAAAACCTACAGTAGTTCTGTTGTTGTTGTTTTTTACTTTACTGTTCAACTTGTCCTATAGTAGTTTTTTTAGACATTTTGTTTTTTGCTCTTCTTTAGAAATGACAAGGAGGCAGCTTCCTGCAATACAAAGTTAAATGGAACTGGTTGAATTGTTCCACCATTATCCATATCGCTGTTCACATTACACTTACCAAGGCAATTACGGTTACCAAGGCAATGACTGACTCATTTGTATTGCATTCCAAAGAGCTCTGTTATCAGCACCACTGTGGAAAATGAAACCACGTCCATGCTGATCAGCACAGAATGGAATGGTTAAGGAAAGAGAACCTTTCAGCTTTATAGTGGAAAAGTAGAAATTGTTTAAGAGCCCCTATTATGCGTTTTAAAAATGACCTTCCATACAGTGTGTAACAGCTTTACGTGAATGAAAACATCCAGCTGATGTTTATATTTAAAGCCATTATTGGCACATGTATTGAGCATTCTGATAATATTATGTATCCCTACAAAATGTAATATATAACCAGTAAATTTAGATAATATTCGAAGAACAATGTGCAAAACAGCGGATTTCTTTATTTATTTGTTCTCAAAATGTAAAACTGATCATCTTTAATGATCAATAAACTATGACTACATGTACAGTAATTAACATGATGACATTTTATTCTTCTCTTTTATAATAATAAAGTCTTAGGGTCCTATCATACACCCAGCGCAATACGGCGGAAGGCATGTATGGTGCGATTTGTTGCCATTTTCAGACCGTTATTTTTTACGCTTTGTGCCTCAATGTTTAAATAGCAAATCCATTTGTGCCACTTTGTGGACTCATGGGTGTGCAGGTGGTGTGTTTTGAGACAACTGAAATAGACTGTGCCATTGACCAACTAAAAGCTGGTCTAAAGTCAATGACAAAATGTTTTTGTAATTTAAAGAGTACATTAGTTATGAGCATATGCGGGTCCAAAATGTGCATACATTGCTTAATAGCCACAAGATGTACAGCATATCTTTACATATGAAAAAATAAAGAATTAAAATGTTACAAAAATGATTATTTTTTACATTGATATAAAAACTACTGCCTCCTCCCATGCCTTCTTCCCATCCAGGGTTTGGAATCCAGCTCTGCTGTAGTCTGTTTATATAAGACAATTTGCATTTGTATAATGTTATTTTTATTAGTATTTATAATGCATATTTATATTCGGTTTAATAAAAACTAGTTTAGACTTATCCACCTGTTGGGTTTTGGAGACGTATTCTCCAAAACCCAACATATATTTCAACACATGTTTCGTATTTATTCATTTAAAAAGCACATCAAAGCTGAAATACAACCTGAAAGATGACAATACAACACTTACAGTCAGAAGACTGGTGATCATCAGCACGTTCAATAGTTTATTTTACAGACTTGTTTAATATATTATTAACCATAGTTGTTCTCTTGAAACTGTCACTTTTAGGTGAAATTACTTGACTTTAATTTAATAGTTCATGCACTGGCATAATACATATTAATTCTGACATGTCAAATTAAATTAACATGACTTTCAAAATGGGATGTTGATAACATTAACAGTATTTTTGTTGGAGTATTATATTATAATAGTACATTGTATTTTTTTTCCAGTGATGTCTGTTAAAAAATACTAATAAGTTTTTATTTAAAAAGCTACTCTCTCCAAATTTATTTATTTATATATATATTTTTATTCATTATTTTTAATGCTGTCATTAAAATCATGGAGGTCATACAAACAACCAGATTATGTAGTTTTTGTTGTGTATACTCATTTTTGCTCAAGTTATTTTGCTAACCTAACTTTTCTTTTATATGTGAAACATATTTTAGATATCAGATGTATTTTAGATATCAGATTAGGGGTGGGCGATATGACCTAAAATTAATATCACGATATTTTTCATCTTTTGAATGGTGACGGTATAATATCATGGTATTACTTTAAATAGCAAAATAATATACATCTCAAGGAAGAACGGACAAAAGAAAGTCTCACTTCTATCACTCTTTAAAAGTTTTTGTTTTGGTTTGTGTCATTTTAACTGCTCCATCTCGTTATGAGCTGATCTTCATTTTTCTCTGTTTGTGGAATAAAGCGGCACCAATTTATGAGCAGACAGAGCAGGATTCTCGCGATGACCACCAGCGCAATTCCGCTCTTTGTTATGAGCCGTAGTTTCAGTGTAAACTTAGTAAATGCGAGTTTCATTGGCGATGATGTGTACAGTATTAGATTTTACATTTAGCAGACATTTGCGCTGAACACGCAGTGGATGCAACGCAATAAGATTCGGGCACCTTCTCCGAAAACACTCGATTGATCTCAGCTGGCGGATCAACATTTACCTCATGTCATGATCGCTGTCATCTGCGCCATTATTATTATTATTATTATAACTTTAGGTGAGGTTTGCAAACCTGTGCACTTTTCACTCTTCAGCCGTTTGCATTTCCTGTGGTAACAAAAGCTCCCTGTCATCTGACAGCGGGAAGCGTTGAGTGATTGACAGCTAATATGAACCAATACAGCGGCAGGGTAGAGCGATTCAGCAAGTTTTTAGAGAAAATCAAATCAGGTCGCACTACAACCTTCATATTCAGTCGCACAAATGCTCTTAAATATATTATGAGGGCGCATAGATTAAATTTCGGGCGCACATGCGACCAAAATGGTTGCAATTTCGGGCCCTGTAGTATAAGGACAGGTATTCAGACCACAACTGAACGTTTGAAGAAAATTTAATGTCTTGTTATTTAGAATTAGCTATTATTGATGTAAATGCAGCTGTTCAAGGCACATAATTGATTTATTACAGTATTGACGGTATTAGAAAATCCATGTCGTGGCACAATGTCACACCGGTGATGACTATGACACCGGTGTACCGCCCACCCCTATATCAGATGTCTGTTTCTATTGAAATATTGTTTTAAAATATCCTTTTCAAAGGGAATGTACTCATTTTAACTTGTATTTAACTCAATATTTTAATTAATTCTGTCTATTGTTAGTTATCTGTGCTGTTTTGGTATTGGAATTTTCATTCCAAAATGGCCACCGCGTGATACTAGTCACATCTAGTGGCCATTTCCTAAATAGCAACAAAGTGTCACCTCTTGGTGATTCTATGCTCTTTGCCGCTACCTACTGGATGTCCAAATTTCAGGGACAAGGTTACACGTTGTTTTTATTTGAATTAGCAAGGATTACAATTTTCATATATTAAGTCATCAAACTTATAAAACAATGTAATATTACAATGGGAGAATCTAAACTTCCAAAAAAAGAAGTCAAAGAGTCACATTAAATGTTGGTCATTTCACTTTCATGCCCTTAGAAAACAAGTCTTTCAGATAGTATACTTTATCCCTTTTGCTCTCCAATCCATTAATTGTCTTCCCCTCAATCTTCCTCTCATTTTATTACGTGAAAGCCAATCAAACATTAATGGAGGGAAAAGCATCAGTGTAAGGACAGGCATGTGTGTTGTTTAGGGACGAGTCCTTGGGGTTTGGGAAGTGCTCGGAGTTAAATGTGCAGGAGATGAAGTGTAATGACATGCATATTTCACACAAGCTAATTCAAGCCTAGTGCCAGTTGTGATGTTTTCGTTGTCACTCTTGTTTCATGAGTGCTTGCGTCAGAGCATGAGATTATGTCTGGGTGAATGGATTATGATTATGAGTCTAGAGTACATTAGTGCGTTTTGCTTAGTCAAGTCACCTTTATAAAGCTTTATACAGAAGTTTAAACAGCTTTACAGATATAATCAGGCAATAACAGAAAATAAGATATGAGGTTTCATTAATGTGAAACAAGTTCAAAACATAAGGCACATTCAGCTCCACAGAATGTTGTTTTTCATTCGAGTCTTGGTTGACAATTTGGAAAAAGGTCAATGTGTCATTTGAGTGTTTGCCATGGTATTCTACAGTGCAAAGTAACTCCCAGAATTTACTGGTCAAAATATTGATCCAGTTGAACCGCCAGGTCTAGTTCTGTTTTTGATTCACCTTCGGCAATCACATCTATGTCTTATTTTTTTGTTAAATTAGAAAAAATACATAGTTTTTGAAGTTCAGTGATTACATTTTCTAGAATTTGGTTGCCCTTCTTAGAGCATGTTACATTTCTGAGGCTGGAAGCAATGTCCTGCTCATCTTCCACTATTAGTCTGCACCTTCAATACTTTTTTAAAGTTAAAGTACAGTTCCGACAAAAAAAAAGAATGTACTCAATAATTAAAACCTACAGGCAAAACCGGATAACTTTCAAAAACAAAACAAAACCAAACAAAATTAAAGCTGCAAGCAGTGATGAAAGGGACCTTGCATCGGGGCTCACCATCACCCAGTGGCCTTAGGATGACAGAGAACAGTGGACAATAATAATTTAAGCTGATACCTATAAAAAACCTGAGAAAATCACAGATCTATGACAAACTTCTTTCTGTCAGCAGGTGGCGCTATGACTGTGACTCATTATTGGCATGTAGATGTCTTGACGAGAAGAATCTCATCGAACCTGTGAATTTTCAGGCAGATCGGACATTGTGTGGATGAGTTATAAGTACTTCCTTTTCCATGGCGAAACACTGAACTTTGTCAGTCTGCCATGGACACTCTCTTTGGTGAAAACTGTAGATCTTCACAATTTCACATCACAAAGGCCTTTGGATTATACTGACATGGATTCGATCTGATACAATTTCTAGTAGGAGTTTGTTACAGAGTAAAACATGTCATTTATTGTTGCCAGCAGGTGGCGTAATAAATGTAACTGGATATTGGCATGTAAACGTGTTTAGGTCAGGACTGTTATCAAAATGTTCAGGTCAGGACTGCTATCAAAGTGTGGATTTTGAGACAGATCAGACAATGCATGCATGCGGAACATCAAAGCCACGGACACACCCTTTGACGAAAATTCTAGATCTTTGCTATTTAACGTCGCCAAGGCCTTTAGATGACAATAGCCAATTTTGGTGTTGATCTGATAAAATTACAAATATCCGACTTTCTGTTGGGTTTCGGATTTTGCTCCAAGAGACTTTGTTGTAGCATGTTTGATGTGTGTGGCAATTTTCGTATGCGTGCGTGAATTGTAGCTCCGGGGCCACTTCGTCAAAAGTGCATAGGTGGTGCTGTCGAGCCATTTTGCCACACCCACTTTTGAAACCTCTAACAAATGTACATTTTCGCCACTTCTGGGGCGTGTGCAAAGTTTCGTGAGTTTTCGAGCATGTTTAGAGGAAGAAGAAGAAGAAGAAGAAACAGAGCAATTCCAAATAGGGCCTACACACTGTAGGTGCTCGGTCCCTAACTACATTTTAGATCAGATAAACAGGTAATAGTGATAAAAAAAATGGCTGCTTACTTCCACCTGCAACAATCCCAACCTCCTCTTGAGGTCAGTGGTGTCTTCTCCTGATGTCAGCTTCTTATGGAAGTCCAACTCGGCGTCAAGCAATTCTTTCTGTGCCTACAGAAAAGACAAGTGTTAATTATACTGGAAAAAATTACTGAAATCCTAATAAAGCATAAATAGCAATCCATGTCACCACAGATGACTGAAAGAAGATCTTATAACAGCTTGTGATTTTGTGAGACTATGGAGAGGTATACAGTAATATCTGTATTATTCAGAGTCCACAGAAATGTAGGAAATTAAATGAATGTTAAATTAAGTGGTAATATGTTTCCCAACATGTTCCCACATTAAAGTCACAGAACATGCACAGCATTCTGACAACACAACTTTTACAATTTGCCAAACAAAGCCACTTTCCTTAATCTTAATTAACCTTAGACACCTTTTATGTTATAAAGCTGCGGTCACACTGGGCTTTTTTTTCCCATAGACTTCCATTCATACGCACGCGAATACGTCAGACCGGAAACACAAGGTCATGCGTCAAGTTTCGCATGTCGCTGCGGCGCAAAGTTCAAGCTTGGTGAACTCTGACCTGCGAAATCGCATCAGTTGACTGCGTGAGACCAATCGAAGATCAAAACATGACCTCTCTGGGCAGAAATTTAAAACATAAAGCAATTGCTCGCTTTTTAAAATATCTAATAAGCTTGTTTAATCCCGCCCCTTTTCGCTGTGCCGCACGACAGAATTTCACACACACAAACTCTGGTGAGACTGCAGCTTCAGGCAGTGGTGCTCAACCCTGTTCCTGGAGATCGACATTTCTGCAAAGTTCAGCTCCAACCCTGATCAAACACACCTGAACCAATTACTTAGCATCTGAACAGCACTTGGTAATTACAGGCAGGTGTGTTTGATATGGCTTGCAACTGAAACCTGGAAGAAGGTCGATCTCGAGGAACAGGGTTGGTCACCCTTGTTATGAGTTAAAAGTTATTTTCGGTTGATAAAAATAAGGGGGAGGAGGGTCTAGATTATTATTAACAAAACAAATTCTACTATAATCTATGGTGTGACAAAAGAATCTCCTTTGTGAACTGCCTTACGTCTGTTTTTGACTTGGATTGTGTTGTGTTGGCAGTAGCTTGTGCGGTCGGGCTGATCTCGTTCTTCAGCTGAGAGATCTTTTCTGTCAGTTCTTTGAGAGTCTTCATGATGTTGGCCCTCTCCTCTGGCTTCATTCCTCTGTTTTTCTCCAGGCGGTTTATCAGGACCTGTAGAAGGAAGGTCAGGTAAGTGTTGGTAACCTTCTTACATTTTTCTTTTTTTTAACCAAAACCGAATCAGAAGCAACATGAGTACTAGAGCAGGGTCATATGATGACCCATACATTGCTTAGCCTTATTGAATACAACCTTCATAGAGCTCTCTATTGAATTACTGTATTTTCTGGACTATAAGCCGCAAATTTTTTCCTAGGTTTTGAACTATGCGGCTTATACAACGTTGCGGCTATTCTGTGGATTTTCCTTCCACCGCTAGGGACGCTCTAACTGGAATTAGAATAAAAAGATAGACGATAAATGTATGCAAAGAAAAATAGACCACGCTACTTTTTCTTTAGCAGATAGAACATGCACAACCAATTACTAACTGGTAATTATTTTCAAATCCTTGCCCCTTCATCATGGAAACCACAGGAAGAAGTTATTATGATGCAAGTTTTATGTTGAAGGCCATCAAGCTTGCTATGCAGGAAGGAAACCAGGCTGCTGCACGCAAGCTTAGCATCAATAAATCTATGGCGAGACGTTGGAGGTGGCAGCGGGAAGAGCTCATGCAATGCTAAAAGTCGAAAAAAGCTTGACTTGAAAATGTTCTACAAAACTGGATGAACACAGAGCAGGTAGCCGAGGTGTATCCACTGTACAGATCCAACTGAAAGCCAAAACAATCGAAATTTCTAAGTTTTCAACATAGATATCTGCTGTTTATAGCTTGGTGCGGCTTGTATATCTTTTTTTTTTTTTTTAAATAGAGCAGATGCGGCTTATATACAGGTGCGCTCTATTGTCCAGAAAATACGGTAATGTTTTTTATTATATTGTTGTATTGAATGTTTTATATTCAAATATATTGTTAAGGATCCTTAACAATATATTTGTGCTTATACAAAAGATTAGTCAGTACTAAAGCTAAAACTGAAACTAATCTAACAAAATAATAAATAATAGTTAAGATCAAATTTAAGTTATACAAATTTGTGTATATATATAAATATATATATTAAAAAAGGCCGACACAGTGGCGCAAAAAGTAGTGCTGTCGCCTCACAGCAAGAAGGTCGCTGGTTTGAGCCTTGGCTGAGTCAGTTGCCGTTTCTGTGTGGAGTTTGCATGTTCTCCCTGCATTCACATGGGTTTCCTCCGGGTGCTCCGTTTCCCCCCAGTCCAAAGATATGTGGTACAGGTGAATTGGGTAGGCTAAATTGTCCGTAGTGTATGATTGTTTCCCAGAGATGGGTTGTGGCTGGAAGGGCATCCGCTACGTACAACATATGCTGGATAAGTTGGCGGTTCATTCCGCTGTGGCGACCACGGATTAATAAAGGGACTAAGCCGAAAATAAAATAAACGAATGAATGATACAATTATAAAAAAAAAAAATATATATATATACTTAATATTATGTTAATATTATATATATATATATATATATATATATATATATATATATATATATATATATATATATATATATATATATATATATATATATATTATAATTTATAAAAAACTAATTTAAAGAAACATCAAAAAATATTACATTAAGTTGAATTTTGTGGTTTGTAATTTTTTTGTAATAACTCATTTGAATTTAAATGCGTTCTATTCCCAAAGATGTTCAGTGAGCAAACTCTTATTTTAATGGATATAATGGTTTAATAAAACTATTTTGTTTAAATCCATCAAATATTATTGCCTATATTCACTGAAAAAACTGTATGAAATATAGCTGTAAGCAGCAATTAAGGGGCCAAGCAGTTCAGACCCATAATGAGCAAAGCAGTCCACAGGCAGAATGAGCAAAGCAGTCCAACGGCCAAAAGCAACAAAGTTAGTAAGGAGCATCAGACCAAGTGAAACAAATGAATTATGTTTTACTTAAAATATCAGAAAATCATGAAAACAATAAATGATTGATTGGTTAATAACTTTTTACCAATAGGTGGCATTCAACCATTACTCCCTTTGACTTCACATTTAATCTTAAATCTAAATCACAGGTGTCAAATTCAGTTCCTCAGCTCTGCATAGATTAAGGTTCCAACCCTAATTAAACACACTTGATCAAACTAATTGAGTCTTTCAGGCTTGTTTGAAACCTACAGGTAAAGCTGCAGTCACACTGGACTTTTCTCCTCATAGACTTCCATTCATACGCACGCGAATGCGTCAGACCTGAAATGCAGGCTTGTGCGACAAGTTTTCGCAGTTCGCTGCGTTGGAAAGTTCAAGCTTGGTGAACTCTGACCTGCGAAAACCGCATCACATAATTGCGTGAGACCAATTGAAGATCAAAACATGACCTCTCAGGACAGAAATTTAAAACAAACCATTCGCTAGCTTTTTTTAAAAATGTCTAATAATCTTATTTAATCCCGCCCCTTTTCGCAGCGCCATACAACAGAATTTCGCAAGCTCAAACTCTAGTGTGACCGCAGCTTAAGTGTGTTGAAGCAGGGTTAAAACTAAACAGTGCACTGCTGCGGCCCTCCAGGAACTGAATATGACACCCCTGATCTAAACGAGGAAAAACAGGCACTACAGTAATGATATTACCCATCATACCTTCTGACATTCAATCTGTTTTTCAAGCATTTCTTGTTTCTTCTTTCTCATGTCTTGCTGCAGTTTCAGTGCCTCCTGAGGGACAGAGATCAGACGTCATGTTAGTGCACTCATAAGTACATACCAGACTGTGCAATCCAAGCAGGTGGAACAGATGCTATCGGCTCATGGGGTGAGAAGGAAAAGGTAAACCTCACCTGCTTCTTTTTCAGAACCTCTTGAGCTTCCAGTGCTTTGCCAGTTTTTCCCAATGATTTTGATGCAGCTTTCAACACGGTGCGAGAGAACGGACCTTTCACTAAACTTGAAGGTGGTGTCAGTCCCTTGTTTAAAAGATAAATAGAAACAAATGTTAATTAGAAACACTTAATTTATGTGTATTTGTCTTTGTGTATATATATATATATATATATATATATATATATATATATATATATATATATATATATATATATATATATATATATATATATCGTGTGCTAAGTTATTATAACTATAATTTTTAAAAATATTCATAACCAAAATACACATTTCTATATATAATATATGTAAGAGTGTAACGAATCACAGTTGATCCGTCATCCATTCGGATCATGACCTATGGTTTGGCATGCCTGTGACCCGGGTATTGATAACTTTATTTTACTTGTAGCTTAATCCTAAATTTGTCATGATCGCTGACAGATTGCCTCCCGCGTCATTAAAATCCCATGTATGAAAGCAATTTGTCTTCCCTGTAAAATAGAAGTTGTGGTGGCTTTAGGTTATTAAAGGTGTTTTCTGTGGCTACTTGTTTAGCATAGAGTGTATACTTAATTCAATAGTGTATACTTAATTCAATATAATTCAAACATCCACGCAACCTAAATAATAAATGATCATGATTTGCATATGTTAATTAATTCTTCAATGCGCTGCATTCACATCTGCGTTTGATCGAGAAAGGATTTTGGACTGCCAGATTTTCTTGTATGTTTGAAGTGTGTGGTAGGGGGCCCAACCTCATAATTTTTCATAGGGCTCAAAATCACTCAAATAAGTTTAGATATTTATATTTAAAAAAAAAAACCCATCTGATTCTAATGCTAGAATGGAGTTTCTCATTTGTGTGCAAACAATCAATTTTATTTAATTATTTTTTTACCACTGAGGGTTCTTGACTTGGACTGGTTGGTTCAGTATTGCCCGTGATGCCTGCGGTTGCTGTGGCAGCATGGTGTTTTGGGAAGGTCTTATTCAGGACATAAGATGCTGCAGGGTGCTGCTTGTTAATAACCTAGAAAAAATAAAATAAAAATCTGTCAAAGCATGCAGAAGAATGGCAAGAAATATAATGAAAAATAATATGACAGAAAAATAGAGCTGGGTAATAAGATTCCATCTTCTTTATAAGAACAACACAGTGAATTTGCTGGAATTAGCATACATTACTTAATCCCTTGCTGTTTTTAACATGATATTCCACCAGTAAATATCAATAGCATCACTATCTTCTGACAAACCTTGTGTGTCGGGGGATGTTGTTGTCCAGGGTTTGTGCTCTGACTGGGTCCCTGCTCCTGTGCGTTGGCTGTGGCCTCTCTATGCCAGTAAACTCTGATGAAGCGGTTATTGAGAACGGCTTCAGTGCTGGAGATAGCTCTCCTAGCCTCGTCGTTGGCTGTATATTGGATCAATGCTGCCTCCGGATCGCCACCAAACACCACCTGTGGACATGACATGACAGGAAGCACAATAACAGCAACAACAAAAACATTAAGTGATTTTTTACATAGTAAAACATTACATAAAAATAAAATAAATATACACATAAATGCAGATGTAGTGAGCAAAACTGATATAGCAGAATACTTACCTGAATATTGACTATTGTGCCAAACTTGCTGAAGTGCTCATTGAGTTTGGTGATGTTGTTAAGCTCACGAGGGATTCTGCGAACTTCTAGTTTGGTGTTGACATAGAGGTGCTTTTTCGGAAATGTGGGTTTATGCTGGTTATTAAAATTTGGCCTGTAAAGTTGAAAAGTCTTCATTACATCACAAATCAGGAAATCTACCCATTAATGTACCCATTGTGTATATATGCATTGTGGATATACAGTATGAATATAAAACATTATACATTATACAAAATAAAAAAAAAATTATACATTTTTAGTTTTAAAAGTTGGTGGTCACACAAGTATTTTTCATATTAAAAATTCAATTATATCTTATTGTGACATAATGGTCATTCTCCAATAGGCTGTTTTGAGTCTTTTTTTAGTCTGAACTAAAATATATTTGCCTGTCATCGAGGAGGTATATACTGTATAAGCCATGTTACATGAAAAAATAAATGCTATAGTGTTTGTCAGCATACTATAGATAATTACTTGAATTAAACTGTCGTAACTGAATTAACTGTAACTGTTGTTGCTGTCTTACCAGACCCACTAGTTTTTCACAATTTCTTTTGTGATTTTTCGCGATAAAAATGACTGATTTTGAGGTGGTAATACGCTTATTTCACGCGGCCGCCATTTTAAAGAACCAAAGCGAGGCTGTGGTGGGAAGAAACGCGGAAGTATAGGACCAGCACTGTAAACATTGCAGTGACATGCTGTGGACTACAAACCTCCAGCTGTTGCCGAGATTTCAAAATACAGATATGGTGTAAACATCACTTTAATATCAGTCAGTACGTTTAATTTAAACAATTAAAAGCAATTTAGCATCAAACAACATCACAAGCTCTGTAAGAGTAATATGCTCAAGTGTCCTCCTAGGCTTCAGTTCATGGCAGCAAGTAAACAGAGGGGACGCTTCCCTGCTTCAGACTATGTGTTGGTGAGCGATAAACACTGCAGTCCTCTGTAGCACACCCTCGTGTTGTCCCGGTACTGAAGTTTTAAAACAGTCTAATTCCTGCTAAGTTAAAATTGAAGTGCCGCTGAGCGCGGATGACTCGACTGATCTTCACGGCTGCTTCGCGATCCAGTCTCCATGTATCTTGTGTTTGCACTCAGTTTACCTCTCTTCACCCAGTGCAAACACAGATACACGGAGACTGGAGCGCAAGCGCGAAACAGCCATAAGGATCAGTCGAGTCATCAAGCAGATCGCTCGGCTGTGTTTGTGTTCAGTAAACAGCGGAGGGTGAACTGATGACCTTCTCGGCCAATCACAAGCATATCTGTTGAGCACGTGACCACAATGGCCAATCAGCGCTGTTTTAAGAAAGCCATCAACAGTGCTTTAAATGTTAGCGGGAAATTGACAAATTTTCTTTTAATTCAGTAACGTGACAAGTCTAATATAGTGAAAGAATCAGTTCATTAACTTGAGTTTGATAAATGGCGTCTAAAACGTGTGTTTGGGAAAGAAAACGCTAGCTAACTAGTGCCGTTTCCCTTAACTTAGCTGAAAATGAGCTCTGATATCCCTTTATATTTTCACCATTCATTCAGAACGGACCTTCGGGTCACTCAGAAGGCGGTGAAATTATAAATTTGTGTCTCGTTCTATTCGCTGATAAGATATACAACCAAGTACACAACGTTCTAATGTAACTCCCAATGATACTTCCGGGTTTCTTCCCACCGCAGCCTCGATTTCGCTTTTAAAAATGGCAGCCGCGTGAAATCAGTCTATTCCCAAAATTTTGTGGACAATTTTGCGATTAAAAATATATACAATTATAAAAAAAAAATAATAATTATATATATACATATACATACATATACATATACATACATATATATATATACAGTTAAAGTCAGAATTATTAGCCCCTCTGAATTATTAGCCGACCTGTTTTTTTCCCCCAATTCCTGTTTAACGGGAGAATATTTTTTTCAACACGTTTCTAAACATAATAGTTTTAATAACTCATTTCTAATAACTGATTTATTTTATCTTTGTCATGATGACAGTAAATAATATTTGACTAGATATTTTTAAAGACACTTTTATATAGCTTAAAGGGACATTTAAAGGCTTAACTAGGTTAATTAGGTTAACTAGGCAGGTTAGGGTAATTAGGCAAGTTATTGTATAACGATGATTTTTTCTGTAGACTATTAAAAATATATATAGCTTAAAGGGGCTAATAATTTTGACTTAAAATGGTTTTAAAATAATTTAAAACTGCTTTTATTCTAGCCGAAATAAAACAATTAAGAATTTCTCCAGAAGAAAAAATATTATCAGACATACTGTGAAAATTTCCTTTCTGTGTTAAACATCATTAAGGAAATATTTAAAAAAGAAAAAAAATTTAAAGGGAGGCTAATAATTCTGACTTCAACTTTATATATATTATTTACCATATTAGGTAGCCTATGTTAGGTGTGCAATCTGACACAATGACAATGACACAGATCATAAAAATAAAGCTTCTTTATCTTGGTCTCAAGACAAGATCTAAAACGGTAGGGATTAAGCCAAAGAAGGCTGTATAACTAAGTTTTATGCAAGAACTTTTTCTCTCTCTCAAATTTCACTCACCGGAGAATCTGACATGTACCTAACTCGGGACTTGCGTTAGGGCTTCCTCTACAGTAATACACCTAAAACACTGATTGCCGTAGAACTCCTCGAAGGGGAAAAGTTCTCTCGTTTGCAGGAAAATCCCATTTATCGATTTCATGATGAACATCATAATACCATCTCTTGCACTTCATCCACGTCTGTTTACTGCACAGGCTGCAAAACAACTCCCGCCACCCTCATGTAATGTGATTTTTCAGCTTTTTAATAAATTTGCAACAATTAAAAATAACTTTTTTTGCACATAATCATTATGGGGTATTGTGTGTAGAATGTTGAAGAAATAAATGAATTTAATCCATTTTGGAATAAGGCTGTAACATAAAAAATGTGGAAAAAGTGAAGCGCTATGGATACTTTCCAGATGCCCTGTATGCATCCACTGAAAATACTGTTTATATTTTAAAGACAGGTTATGGCTAGGCCCACACGAAATCTGCGTGCGCAGAATTCCGCAGATTTTTAGCCCATCATTAATTCTGTTTATTTACTTGAGTAAATGTGTGTAAATCTATATTTATTCAGTTTTTAAATTAATTACAGTAAAATTATTGAGTAATATGAAAATGTTCATCTGATTTATGTACAATGTAGTTTGTACAGTAATATTTTCTGTCTTTTAGTAGAGATATTATATGAGAGACTTGCTTTGTTTACCAAATAAAGTGAATCTAATTGGATTTGAATTTTAAACATTAAATAAAAGTTAAAATGGTGTTATTTTTTATTTCACATATTAAAGGTCTTAGTTATGATACTGCCAAAATTCTCCACAGAAATAGCAAAAAACGTCCGCACATTACGTCTGGCCCTAGTTATGGCTTTTTATTTGTTTTCCTGTTAACATATATAAAGTGGCTTTGACACAATCTACATTGTAAAAATCGGTATAGAAATAAAAACGACCTGACATGCCAGAACATCATCTGTTCACAGGTTAGTATCATGGAGCACTTTTAAACAAATGTAATAGTAAATAATAATAATTAAACCATTATGATAAATAGAGCTAAAAATTTTATTATAAATAAATGACTAAATAAAATTAAATAAAAATTTTAAAGATTTATTGAGATGTATAGTATGGATTTTGGCTAGATTTGGTAGCTATACATAAACAAAGGAGAATTAAGACCTGTTTAAAAATAGATTTAAGACCTACAACACAATATTTCAGTAAATTTAACACTTTTTAAGGCCTAAAATTTGGAATTTGAGATTTAGGAGATTTTAAGTCCCCGCAGAAACCCTGGAATTGACCCGAACCATTAGACCAGTGTATGTTCACACCTCTACTTTAAAGACACAATATGTTTTTCTAGACACTACATGCTTATCACTCACTTGTCCATCCAGGGTTTTTTGGCCTGTGGTCCATCTGTAGACGGTAGACATCTCTTCCTGTTCTCTTGCTCAGAGTTGTACCTCAGCTCACTGTTTGATACACCCGTGACTGATGGCTCTGTCTGGATCACTATGTTAGCTGCTAAAAACACAAAGAAAACCGATCAGTTAAAGAATCTCTTGTGAAATCCACAAGCTAAATCTTTGTAGACCTGAACATTCTTATACCTCGAGAGTTTAGTCCATCTCCAGAGGTGAGTCCAATAAGGTTGGGTCTCTGTGTCTGGATGCGAGGGATGAAATGACGGTACTGAGCTCTGCCAGGTCCGGTCAGTCCTGGAGACTCTGGGTTATAGGCCTCAGGGTCATAGTTGTCTGTTTGCAGCAGAACAAACACATGATTAACCATATGAACGAAGTAAAAAAACAAACACTTCTTACAGCATGTAAGTTCTTTCCTTTTGATTTGATAAATGCATTTAAGGGTGCTTTCACACCTGTTTTGTTCTGAAACAGGGATTCAAATTGTTACAGTGTTGCACTTTGTGCGGTTCGCTTTCACACAGCTAAGTTTCTAAACGGACCAAAAGAGCTAAAACAAGTCACATGCGAGTAAACTCTCTTCACATTGGTCAGAGTTTCAGGGTTTATTTTGCAGAGTCCCGCTCAGCTGTCATGTGTCCTTATTTTAATTTATGGCAATGAGCGACAAGACATTAAAAGTGGAAAGCTGCACTTTAATTTTGATTGGTGACACCCACAGACATTGTCATCAAGTATAAATCAGAGGTAAGACTTTCTCATACAGAGCCCTTGGCTAGAATTATGCATTATAGGCTTTACATTATAGTGAGAAATAACAGATAAACCAAGACTGCTGTTCAGTCAGTTTTCCTAGCGGATAAACGGCTCTCATAAATAGTTAACATGCTTTCACTTATTCCACTTCATATTTGACATGAAACGCACATTTAGCGGTAGGAATGACGTCTCACCCCACTCATAATTCTCTCTTCATATAGCCATATCCATATTAAATATCCATAATACACTGTGATATAGCCACGCTTGGATCATTTTGCTTTCCTACTTCAATTGGTCCACTCCTGAGCTCATTTAAATCGAGCCGAGACCACCTCATTCAGGCGATCTTGGACCGATTGTTTTGGCGCGGATCTGAGCGCGATTGCTGGATTCACATATTCCAAATGAACCGTGCTAACTGGGGAAACGAGACAGGTTCCGAAACAAAAGTCTAGGTGTGAAAGCACCCTAAGCTACAGTTGAAGCTTACAGTATTAGCCCCCTTTTGAATTTTAGTTTTTTTTTTTTTTTTTTGCAAATTTCACAAATGATGTTTTAAAACAGAGCAATAAAATATTCACAGCATGTCTGATGATATGTTTTCTTCTGGAGAAAGTCTTATTTGTTTTATTTTGGCTAGAATAAAAAAATTATTAAAAATAAAAAAACATTTTAAGGTCAAAATTATTAGCCCCCTTAAGTTTTGTTTTCCGATAGTCTACAGCAGTGTTTCCCAACCCTGTTCCTGAAGGCACACCAACAGTCCACATTTTCAACCTCTCCCTAATCAAACACACCTGAATCAACTTATCATAACATCAGAAGAGACTCCAACACCTGAAGTTAATGGGTCAGAAAAGGGAGACATCCAAAATATGTACTGTTGGTGTGCCTCCAGGAACAGGGTTGGAAAACACTGGTCTATAGAACAAACCATTGTTTGTGTACAATAACTTGCCTAAATACCCTAACCTGCCTAATTAACCTAATTAACCTAGTTAAGCCTTAAAATGTCACTTTAAGCTGTATAGAAGTGTCTTGAAAAATATCTAGTCAAATATTATTTACTGTCATCACGACAAAGATAAAATAAATCAGTTATTAGAAATGAGTTATTAAAACTATTATGTTTAGAAATGTGTTGAACAAATCTTCTCTCCTTTAAGCAGAAATTGGGGAAAAAATAAACAGGGGGGCTAATAATTCAGAGGGGCTAGTAATTCTGACTTCTGTATTTCTTCAAATTTTCTTTACAATTACATCTTTACATCTACATACCAAACATCTTTAGAAATGGAAACGCATTTAAATTCTAAGTGAACAAAAATGACATTTTATATATTTTTGTTTCCCTTCAACTCTCCTCTTTTTGAAACTTTTATTTTGATATTTTCCCTAATGTATTCATTTGTGCGTACACATTTTTGGACTGTTATCCTAAATCATTTTGTTAGATTAACTCCAGATTTTGCTTTAGTACTGATTCATCTAATGTTTATGCACAAATATATTATTGTAAACATCCTACAGGAAATAATAATTCATTAATGTTTTCAAAAGATATCCCTCTTACCCCAATATGTATTTGAGCAGAAAACATGAAATAAGTAATATTGTGAATTTTTGTACAATTTTTCTTGTGACGCAAAGCTGAATAATCCTTAATTTGCATATCCAGTTATTATTAATAAATAATTATTATTAATACTTGATGATGCTCTGTGTTTGTTTAGTATTTAGACCCAAGCAGACCAACTATGAATCTTAACAAATGACATGGCTGTTTCTAAATGCACATATAGTCAGTTTTAACTTGAGCCTGATTTATACTCGACGCGTCCGCTTGAGTGCGTGCGACGAATGTGATGTCAGTTTGCGAAGGTTCACTTTGGGTGCGCGCAACATGATTTCGGCTGGTGGAGCGCATGATTTTTTTTTTTTTAGACTCAAGCGAACCGTTCTCGCAGCACCACGTTTGATTTGAGTTGAATATGAAACACTTTGAAGAGATTCTGTCTGGAACAGGTAGGAATGTACAGACATCTTTATGATCCGTGATCATAACCAGATGATTAATAATTCTTGGCTAGAAATTGCAACAGCCGTGGGAAAGGAAGAAAGTTTTTGTTAAAAAGTTTGGAAAAACCTGAGGGATAAGTTTGTTAAAGCCAAAAGAGGTCATGGCAAAAGTGGAGACCCAGGAAAACAATTACAGAAATATGTTTTTCCACCATTTATAGATTTTACACTGATCAATATATTACAATTTTAAATTTAAAACAATTTAATAGTTACAAAACTAAAATTAAGGAACAAATTATTTTTTGATAACTGGAAAGGAATATTTGAACCTATCAGTTTACAATATACGGATGCCCTGTTTTTCTAGGCTTTATTGGTGATAATGGTCAGGGATGTTGGACCATTATTGCCTTATTAGCATAAGTATAGGACAGAAACTAGCCAGACAGTAATGTGTAAATTGTGGAGTGGGCCAAATCAAAAAAAAAAAACTGTATTTTTTTTTAGTAAGTTTAGTTTTTGATTTTATTCTTGCTGTAATAAAATAATATATTTTTAGAGCAACTTATGTTCTGTTGTCATTAATATTTTAATAGGTAAAACTGTCCGAGATATGAACAAAAGCAAATGATGCATCAAAGTTTGATTAAAAAAATCTTGAATGGTTATAAAAATCCTTATAATCATTAAAATAACTTATTTAAAAAATAATAAAAAAATAGTTAACAAATATTGAACGATATTAATGATATGAAGTAGTTTATGGTCAGTTTCTTTTGACTGCCCCCTGTTGTTTTAAAGAATATCACAATGGCGAACGCGACAAATATAACAGCCTCGTACATTTCGTGAGGTGCGTGCACAGTCAGCGGAGGTGCGCGATGCGGCGCCAGACGAAAGTATAAATCCCGTTTTAAGTTGGGAGGAATATAAATCAATATTACGGATGACTGACCAACTATATGAATCTTAACAAATAACATGCTGCTTAAAGTTTATCATCATATATAAAAGCGAAAACCAAACATCAATGTGAAAATAAAAGTATTGAAATGCTTGTTACATTAAGTTAAGCACAATAGTAAGTGAAAAGAACTCAATGCTGTCTCTCACACATCTAAAGCCACCTCACACATGATAGCATGCCATCCGGTATTCAATTCTCTAGAGACACAAGCCTGTGTCTAAATGCCCATCTAGTCAGTTTTGACTTAAGTTGGGAGGAATACGAAGCAATATTATGGATCCATATACCATGTTAACACTACTGCCTTCTAAACTTGCTCAAAATCACTTGTTGCCCTTTACAGAGTAACTTTAGTAGCTTTAATAAGGATCAATCTACCATTAATACCATTACACACCAGTCTAATCACTTTAGACTCTTCCCTTGAGGGTATGATCACAGTGGTGTGAATCAAAAGCCTTAGCACACTGGCTGGCACTGAGTCAGAGACAAATGCGTAATGCAATGCCTTAAAACCACATATTTATACAAGTACGAACAAATAAATAGAGTAGAGTGGATGAATTTGTGCATCTGCGTGTTTAATCTGAGCGTTCTGTTCTCTAAAAAGAAGTGCAAACCTTTATACTGAAGTCCAATGGCCACAGTGGATTGACTAAAGTCATAATTTTAAAGGTGCTCAAATTAAAAATAAAATTGACTGACTCTCATTTAATAGCTGAGATGCGTTTCATGAGCTAGCTAAGTTATATTGGGAAAGCTGTCACATAAAATGCATACCACTTCTTTGTAAATAAAAAGTTATACGTTCTAAACTTTACTGACGTGTAAAATGGTTAATTTAAACATTGAATGCAATGTAATATTTTATGACTATTTAATATTTAAGCAGTTTCAAAATACATATGGATTCTTTCATCTTCCTCATACTAAAACTTGATATATTAGTAATTTGAAATATAAGTTATTTGTAAAAAATTACAACCAAAAAAAATAACTTAATTATTCCAAAACTCTGATAAGTAGCAAAGACACAAGTCTATTTAACACAACCACCACCAATTGACCGTAGAGACTGTGCAATATATATACAGGAAAGTATTTACAGCACTTCACTTTTTCCACATTTTTTTATGTTACAGCCTTATTCCAAAATAGATTAAATTTATTTATTTCCTCAAATTCTACACACAATACCCCATAATGACAATGTGAAAAAAAGAGTTTTTGAAATTGTTGCAAATTTATTAAAAATAATTAAAAAAAAACCTGTAAAATAACATGTACATCAGTATTCACAGCCTTTGCTCAATACTTTGTTGATGCACCTTTGGCAGCAATTACAGCCTTAAGTCTTTTTATAATGAATATGATGCCACAAGCTTGGCACACCTGTCTTTGGGAATTTTTGGCCATTCCTCTTTGCAGTACCTCTCAAACTATCAGGTTGAATGGGAAGCGACGGTGTACAGCCATTTTCAGATCTCTATAGAGATGTTCAATAGGATTTAGGTCTGGGCTCTGACTGGGCCACTCAAGGACATTCACAGAGATGTTGTGAAGCCACTCCATTGATATTTTGGCGGTGTGCTTTGTGTCATTGTCCTGCTGGAAGATGAACTGTCGCCTCAGTCAGAGGTCAAGAGCACTCTGAAGCAGGTTTTCATTCAGGATGTCTCTGTACATTTCTGCATTCATTTTCCCTCTATCCTGACTAGTCTTCCAGTTCCTGCTGCTGAAAAACATCCCCACAGCATGATGCTGCCACTACCATGCTTCACTGTAGGGATGATATTAGCCAGGTGATGAGCGGTGCCTGGTTTTCTCCAAACGTAACGCCTGGCATTCACTCCAAAGAGTTCAATTTTAGTCTCATCAGATCAGAGAATTTTGTTTCTCTCCATCTGTGGATTGCTGCACAGATGGTTGTCCTTCTGTAAGGTTCTCCTCCCTCCACAGAAGAATGCTGGAGCTCAGACAGAGTGACCATCGGGTTATTGATCACCTCCCTGATTAAGGCTCTTCTCCCCCGATCACTCAGCTTAGATGACCAGCCAGCTCTAGAAAGAGTCCTAGTGGTTTCAAACATCTTCCACTTACGGATGATGGAGGCCAGCCTTGTGCCTCGAGACTATCCTGTCTAGGAGGTCTACAGACAATTCCTTTGTCTTCATGCTTGGTTTGTGCTTTGACATGCACCGTCAACCCTGAGACCTTATAAAGACAGGTGTATGCCTTTTCAAATCATGTCCAATCAACTGAATTGACCACAGGTGATCTCCAATTAAGCTGCTGAAACATCTCAAGAATGATCAGTGGAAACAGAATGTACCTGAGCTCAATTTAGAGCTTCACGGCAAAGGCTGAGAATACTGATGTACACGTGATTTTTCAGGTTTTTTATTTTTAATAAATTTGCAACAATTGCAACAAATCTTTTTTCACATTGTCAATATGGGGTATTTTGTGTAAATTTTTGAAGAAATTTAAAGGCCAACCAATTATGAATTATGAATTGAATTTACAGAAAAGCTACTATATCGAGATGTATACGTTATCGGATATGAGATGACTAATAACAATAATAATAATAACAACAATAATAAACACTTTCAGATGGTCTGGAAAAATAAAGCACTGAGGTTTCAGCTTAATAGATCAAAATAAAAAATGTAGAAATACTTTATTTTTTTTTAAATTGATGTTTTCTATGGTGCGACCACACTTTAGACAGTAAGCTCCAGAAGAAGCAGAAGTACTCGAGCTGAAAATAGAAAAGCTTACATTCAGAGATTGTGTACTGAGGGTGGAGAGAGGCAGAAGAGGAGGAAGAAGAGGAAGGAGGAAGTGGTGGAGGAGGAGGAGGAGGTGGTCCCACTCCAGGAAGGGCCAAAGGGGAAGAGGTGCTGGTTCTGGAGTGGGGTGGAGTGTCTATCCCAGTAGCTGGGATTAGAGGAGGTCCTAAAATAAAAACAAGAACAAACTGATCCACACTAACATTCAAAGCTAACTGTGATTCCTGCAATTTATGACAATTATACAAAGTCAGAACCTAAAAAAGGTTACTCCATCCCTACAGAACTTCATTTACTCACCATCATGTAATTCCAAAGCAATGAAAATAATGTCAAAGGGTCATAAAAACATTGACTATATTTTCAGAGATGTTGAACAATCAATGTAAGGGATAGTTCACCAAAAATGAAATATTACTCTTTTTACTTGCCCTCAAGAGGTTTTAAACATATCCGAGTTTCTTTCTTCTTCAGAACACAAAGATATTGTAAAAAAAAAAAAAAAAAAAAAAAAAAGCCAAAAACATGACTTTCATAGCAAAAACAAATGCTATGAAATTCAATGGTTACAGGGGTCCGTTCATCGTACGTGGATTACTCAATTAGCTGGATTTGGTTATTGATGATTTGATACGATACAGGATACGTTCTTCAAAACTCTTCCGAGAGTTGTTGTCATAGCAACAGGTCTGGTAGCTCAAACCTGCTCAGGAGCAGGTTTATTTCATGTAAAAAGATCGGGTCTTTTCAAGCAAAGGTCATACTGAAAGTATGTACCAAATGTTGATATTTTCTTACAGTAGTAATCTATAGATTATATACACTTATGAAAATAGTGAAATAGTTTTAAATAAAGTTTATTTATATAGACATTTATAATAATTAATAATATTTAATATTAAATAATTAGTAGTATTTATGTTCATATACATATAAGTTTAAAAATATATACAAGTAAATAAAAGTACAAAAACCGGGTGGTTCTCCCCAAGGGGATGAAAGAGAACATAATTAATATGGATTTTTTTAGATACAAATGTGTACTATTTAAAGGTACCGATCCAGCTCTAGTCCAATTTCTGTAAGATAATAGACATGCACAATATTCAGCTGTTTTTTGTTTGTTTGTTTTTTATAAAGGAATAATAATTTATGCAGTCATGCATGTTTTGACAGCTAATATGTTGGTCATTTGATGCTTTATATAATTAAGAAACTAAAATAGGCCTAGGCTATAGTAAAGAAAATCTGATCTAAAATGTAAAACTAAATAAATTGCTAAATACTCTCGACACATGGAAGTATAAAGGATGCAGCCCATAACAAATGTGGAAAGTTATTGCGTATCATATTTACCAAACCATTTACTAGGAATTTTGTATAATTTAGCTCAGATGGATAATTGAATATTAATCAGATGATGTCATTACGCTGCTGTGCCGTCAACCTATCGTTGCATTGCTGATCATGATTTCATGGATCGATAGATCTGTCCTTCACAACACACGCAGCGTTGATCTCAGATCAGTTCATCCAGACATTTTAATCTGATTCACGAATTTGAAGAACCAAATTAGCCAGATATCAGTTATCAAGATTAAAAGATCCAGGATCTGCCAAATCATCTTAGATCATTTAAGCGAGGTATGAAGAACGGACCCACAGGTTTACTGGCATTCTTCAAAATATCTTCCTCTGTGTCCAAAACAAGAAACAGGTTTGGAACAAATGACAGGCGAGTAAATAATGACAACATTTTCATTTCTTTGGGTAAACTATCCCTTTAAGATACCTTTCGCATTTGTTAGCTTTAATTGTAGGGGACTCATTTCGTGTATTTTGCCACTAATTTAATTTTCCAGGTTTAAGATCTACATCAAAGCAGCATCAACTGTGGTGATGTAGCATATGACTGAGTACTTTGATGATGCATTAGTGTCTAATTATTATTCATGAGTTATATTGTCCTATGAGTAGACACTGCTTCTGAATTATTCTGTCAAGCTGTGAGATTCGTGAAAACACTGCTGATTGGCCATTGTGTTCACGAGCTCAACAGATATGACTGTAACTCTTTCTAATGATAATTATTTTACAAGTGTGTTTACAGGCACACTGGTGCATTTGAAAGCGAAGTCTATCAGCCGATCCATCTGCAGATTGACACAGAATTCAAACGCTGACATACATGACTTTCAAATGCCCATCTGCTGAGAGACATGCGTCTTCAATTCACCAAACCTGAATGTTTTCAGACTGTAATAAACCTGCAGACACTGGAAGAGCATGCAGATTGCACAAAGAGAGACCTCCTGCCCTTGCTTGGGCTTGAATCGGGGACTCAAAATCATACTGTATCTTACTATTAAGTGTCCTAAAAAAAGAGCATCCTTTATGCATGAGAAACAATAATGTTTACATTCAAAGTGGAGTTTTTTTTACCTGTGGGCAGCAAGCCCCCAGTGGGCCGTGACAGTATTGGAGGGGGGCATCCAGCTGTTATTTAACAGAAATAGAAACACTGTTAATATATGTAACTAACGATAAGAAATAATACATTGTTACTATTCATTCACTATTCAATTTCACTTGTGCAAGCATTTTACAGTGCTTTAAAACTACTCAAATATGTCTCTGTTAATGTTTACAAACAAATATAATTGATTTACCAAAAACACACAAGTGCCAATTTCACATTGGTCACATCCATAACGGAGAGATTTCACATCCATAACGAAGCTTTTTCCTCATAAATGCAACAACTGTCAAATCAAATTAAATTAAATCGTTTTTGTTCTATAGTGAGCCAACTTTTATCCTTTTGATGATCATTATTTCTTTTGGGTTGTGCTGTTTAATTCAGAGAATTTCAACAAAGTATGTTGTATCCCGTAAACTCCCTGACTTTGTCATCCATAACGCATGTTCATTTTTCTCATTTAAAATCTAAAAAATGTTTACAGATTGATATTTTTCTGCTACTATAACTCTGTGGTTAGTGGTTTTGGAAAATATAAACAGATGTTTCAATATAATGTTACCATTTGCTTTCTCTATGAATTTATGTTTTGAGATTTTACTGCAAATGTCACATCCATAACGCTGGTATTGCATATATATATATATATATATATATATATATATATATATATATATATATATATATATATATATATATATATATGAGCAATTCCAGCATTATGGATGTGACATTTGCAGTTATACTGTATATATATATATATATATATATATATATATATATTATTTTAATAACAAAAGGCAAACTTTTATTTGGAAAGATTTTATTCATTTACATCCATTGGGACTGTCAAGTCTTTTTCAATGCTGTGCATTTGCATAAATTATAATAAATTAAAAGCATATACAGTTGAAGTCAGAATTATTAGCCCCCTGTTTATTTTCCCCCCAATTTTTGTTTAACGGAGAGATTTTTATAACACATTTTTAAACATACTAGTTTTAATAACTAATTTTTAATAACTGATTTATTTTATCTTTGCTATGATGACAGTAAATAATATTTGACTAGATATTTTTCAAGACACTTCTATACAGCTTAAAGGGACATTTAAAGGTTTAACTAGGTTAATTAGGTTAACTAGGCGGGTTAGGGTAATTAGGTGTGTTAATGTACACCGATGTTTTTTTCTGTGGACAGTCAGAAAAAAATGAGCTTAAAAAAAAGGGCTGATAATTTTGAACTTAAAATGGTTCATAAGAAATTTAAAACTGCTTTTATTCTAGCCGAAATAAAACAAATAAGACTTTCTCCAGAAGAAACAATATTATCAGACATACTGTGAAAATTTCCTTGCTCTGTTAAACATCATTTGGGAAATATTTATAAAAGAAAAAACGTTCAAAGGGGGGCTAATAATTCTGACTTCAACTGTATAAACACAACAGAACAAAGATAAAAGTGAAATAAACAGTGCTTTATGGTTTTCTGGAGATAATCAAATATAAAATAACAAATAATGACTAAAAGTAAGTCTTTGAGAACGGGTTTCTCAAGCCAGGTGGCGCATTAGACCAGGGGCTCATCTCCTACTTGAACTGTATGCCTAAACATAAGCTCTAAACAGGGATTTTTGATTACCTTAATCCGACTTAAGTCATAACTGAACTAAACAGAAATGGAATTAAGATGTGGAATATGCAGATATTAGTGGCATTATTGAAGTAAACACCGCAAACTATTACCGTCATGTAAGACTTTTCGCCATATTTTCCGACAAGATCCACACACAAGGCTGTCAGTAAAGGACCGCCCACACACACATATGTATATTGCGAAATGTTGAAGTTTTTTCTTTCCATTTGGCGTGCGTTATTAAATTCCATAACACTCTCACCAGTCCTAACTTCTTATTTGCGTCTAATACCCCGTTTGTCACGGGGGCATGAATCAAATGTTCATGAGTGAAGCTGAAACTACCGAACTGCAGTTAAAGTCACCCAAAATGACAGGAAACTCTTCCATGAAAGCACTTCACGTAAACACCTTAATTATATTATTGTCTATTAAGGCAGATAACTAGATTACAGATGTTCATGTAAGCGTAGTCAGTAGTGTCTTCGAAGTAAGTGAAACATCCAGAAGAGCATCCTGCTGATTTGATTCAGAAGGGCACTTATTTGTCAGACGGCTCACCGGTTTGACTTTCATTCACCGTCATTCATTTTACAAAGCACCCGGTGCATTTTATTTTAATGTTTTCCTCGAACGCATAAACTCTACTGGTGCCTGATAGTTAGATGTGGAGCTAACATTAATCAGATTCACTCTAGCGAACTGCATCCATGTTAGCACGTCACGTTTGATGTGGTAATTTCACAGTAGGAATACACACAGGTTCGAAGACTCGTTCTCGCCACCTACGGTGCAATTCGTCCAGGTATACATAGATTAACGGTGATATTTATTTTATTTTTTATTTATTTCTTTGTTTAAATCGCCCGATAACAGCCCACCACTAGTAAAAATACATTTAAAAGGGAAATAAATTGGTATTTATCTAACTCATTGAAGCATCAAGGAAGTATTATTAAGGCGCGTTTACTTGGAAAGAAGTAAGTAAAGGAATTGCAGCAGGTGCCTATTTCTATGTGGTGGAAGCATTTTGTCCAGTCATGCGAAGTGTAGTTTCAGACATCGCCAACTAGTTATAATCAACAAGGTTATATTTGTTCAAATCTAATGGGAAAAAACTTCAATATTGCAAAAAAAAAAAAAAATTCTGAGTCTGAATGCACTCCGCCTGCTTCCTGATTGCCCCACTGACAGTATATCAACTTATGGCATCTGTCTGGATTTTGACTTTACACGTTTCTTAAGTGTCAGAATGGGTCTCTCTGGAGTTGGCCGCCTGTTCTATATATGCTATGCTTATTCAAATCATTGCCAGTTTATTCTAGAATGATATTCTTATGAGGACAATTAACAGTCAGGCATCCGCGTAAGTTACGATCCAGTTACAAGTAGTGGGTTCATTTAAAAATGGCTGTTTAGTTTAGTAGGTCATGAGAATAAAAGGTTGGAAACCACTGGTCTAGCAGATATGGATGAGCTTTTTTTACATTTAATCAACATCTAAACTTCAATAAAAACCTACAAAATTAAAATATTAATTATATCAGCATTTTGGCTGAAGTGACTTTCAAGAGAGGAACAGAAATCTCTAAGATTTAATTATAATCATTTTCCTTGTGTGGACAGAAACCTTACGAATTTGGAACAATATGAGAGTGAGTAAATTAGGACAAGATTCATTTTGCTGTAAAGTAACCCTCTACCAATGTCATAGAATAGATTTAGCATTAACATCTTGTTACATTTAATTTACATTGAACTTTTTTTTCAGAACCAAAAGATTGTTCCATATTTTATTTAGCTTTTTTATATCGTTTTTAATAAACCAGCCTGAGGAAAAGCTGGCATCTGATATCACATACTACATGAATAGGTAATTATTTTGAATAATTAATTATCTTGTAATTGCTAAATAACTTTGAGAAGGTCGTACTATATTTGTCAGTTTGTCATTGTCATGCGACCTACTATTGTCAGTTGGCAAATCCTCATGTGAATGAGAAATGCTCATCATATGCACATTTCTGAATCTTACATTTAAGCATCAGAATACTTACAACCTACTCATCTGCTCTTTCGCTTATTGTTTTCTCGTCTACTAAACAGTAGGAAATAAAATGATTTTAGACGCAGCTCTTGTCTAGCATGGTGAAATCAACATGCTCACCTGGCATGGGGTAAATGCCTGGAGGCGGGGGCTGTCCATGCGGTGGAAGAGGCATGGGCATGCCAGGGGGAGGTTCTGTCATTGGTGGCATGGGCATCCGTGGCAGGGCTGGTGGGGGTGGAAACGGGATCATGGTAGGAAGTGTAACGTCATCCACGATCAGAGGATCATTGCCGTGATCAAAAGGACAGAGATCACCTCGTATACAAAATCCTTTCTCTGCAACCAAAAAAATTTTTATTTGTTAAATAAACAACATCACAATAATCTTCTTGATGCAGAAAGTATTTATATAGAAAGCACGCACACACACACACACACACATATATACACACACATATATATATATATATATATATATATATATATATATACACGTATGTGCATATCTATATATATATATATATATATATATATATATATATATATATATATATATATATATATATAATCTATCTATCTATCTATCTATCTATCTATCTATCTATCTATATATATATATATATATATATATATATATATATATATATATTATCCATCTATCTATCTATCTATCTATCTATCTATCTATCTATCTATCTATACATATCTATCTATATCTATATCTGTCTATTTCTATCTATATACATCTCTCTATCTATCTCTCTATGTCTCTCTATGTCTCTCTATGTCTCTCTCTCTCTCTCTCTCTCTCTCTCTATATATATATATATATATATATACACATATCTATCTATATACATCTCTCTATCTATATCTATATATATATATATATATATATATATATATATATATATATATATATATATATCTATGTCTATATCTAGATAGATAGATAGATAGATAGATAGATAGATAGATAGATAGATAGATAGATAGATAGATAGATAGATAGATAGATAGATAGATAGATAGACAGACAGATAGATAGACAGACAGATAGATAGATTTCTACATATATACATTTCATATTTGCATACATAGAAAGTCACATCTTTCTCTTCAAGATGGCAATTTATAGCTTATTTAGTAATAGGTAATAGCACTGCACAATCATGCTAACAATCCATCCGTCAGTCATCCCTGTGGATGGTTTCCTCAAACTCCCACCACTGTGAAAAATATCCCAGCTCCAGAAAGAAGACAGGGTAGTAAATATAAACACTGCTGCTTTAACCCCACTCCCATAGGGCCATGTGGTGAAGACTGCTACAACACAGTCATTAGTGATGTGTTAGAAACAGACACCCTGAAGAGTTAAATACGTCCTTAGACAATTTCAAGACACTTCAGTGTTTCTGATGTATTACACACAATTTGATTTAGATTTCAAAGACATCCAGTGGCTTCAAAATGTAGTTATCGAACTAAGTGCCATTTAAGATAGCACACATAAGAGCAATATTCATTTATTTAAATACTTTGTTAGGTTAAACATGTAAAATGAAATAAAAAAGGCTTAACATAAAATACTTTTCCATACATTTCGAAAAGCATTTTTTAAACCAATGTCAAACATTATTGGAACAAATTCATATTTAAGTTAATAAACTGCACCTGTGGGAAGGGATGGGTATCGATAAGGTTTTAACGGTATTACTTCTTTAGTCGATACCACTTATCGGTTCGGTACTATAACGGGTCTCTTATCAGTACTTTTTGTAGTGTATTTTTTTATGAAAAAAAAAAAAAAAAGACTAATTTAACAGAATAAACAACACTTTATTTTATTATTAAGTTTTTAATGTAAAGTAAAACAAAACCAATAATTGTAAAACAAATAAATATTCTTTTTCCTGTAAAAGAACGTACAATGGTTTTAAGGAAAATGACGCTCAGTTTTTAACCATTCTTCTGGATAAAAATCAACATGTTTGACTATTCTGGCAGACGTCAGGATCTTTCTTGGTTTATTGTGCTCCCTGCAGTTGAAAATACCCTCTTTGAGTTGCAAAATGCAGTTAAATGAGATAAAGTTTATGAGTTTTCATTAACACAGTCACATAAATGAGTTAAATGTGTTTTGGGAGTGTTTTTAATACAGTTTTGGAGCATCTTGCAATGTAAAAATATGCAGTTTTATTTACAAATTTCTTACGCATAGTTTATTATTAGGCTATTCATAGACTATATTTGTAAATTCAGCAGATGTAAAAGAATTTTTAATGTTTAAGATTTATTTAGGCTGCTGCAGATAAAATACTGTTTTCATAGTAATCGGATGTGTGTGTTATTTAACTATTTAAGTGCACCTATGTTAAAAAATCTACTTTTCAAGCTGTTTGGACAGACATATGTTCATGAATGGTGTATAGACTGTCATATTGGGGTGATATAAGCACACCCAGTGCTTTTTTTTCAATTTAACAACATAAAAAATGGTGGACCAATTGGAGCGGTTTTCAAACCGACCGCAACTTTACGTAGGAGTGCGGTCCCCCCTCCCACCATTATTGATTGACAGGCGCGTCATCATATCCTCAGTTTGTTAATTCACGTCCGCCATTTTCAGCGTGAGTCGAAGCGATATCACTAAAGGAACACCCTAGCTTAATTTTTAGATGCAAGGCTCATTGGGCTCAACACAAGATCAATATTCTCCACATTATTGCTCTAATCGGAATTATTGGTTGTATCTTTAGGTAGGTTTGCGCACGTGTACTTCTCATTGAGTCTACCTTATACTACAGCCATTTGCATTTCTCGCGATCCCAGAAGCTCTCTGTGATCTTAACTAGCATGCGTTTTAGAATTCTAAACATAGGTTTCTATCAGGGTACACTCAAGTCGATGGCTGGGCGCCGTGGACCGCTGCAGACTTGAAGCGCCGTTGTGTGTACCCTGATAGAAACCTATGTTTAGAATTCAAAAATGCGTGGCGCGACGATTCGGGACACTTCATGTTTCTGCCGCGCCACAGAGAGTGTCTGGTGTGCCGTGTCGCGGCTTCGAGCAGCGCACCCGGTGCCTCAGTCAAAGTTAATTCAGTGTGCGTGGTTATTAGTTTCTGTGTACAAGCTCGGCACTTGAAACTAGCACACTGTAAAACTGTACAAAGACACAAATGATTTTGTACTCTCTGCTTGGTCTGTGTCCGAGTTGTACATGTACGACTGAATGCGGATCCTCTCAGTCTGCCTCTGTTGCAAACACAGACCGGGTGAGCTCATGGCCCCCGCCCCCTTGTTACGTTGGGCGGGAAGCCGAAACTAATTTGCATGTGAAGCAACACACCCCTAAATCAGCGAACTGTGGACACGCCCCCAACATGACACTTTTTAACACATTATAATAAAAAAATCTGAATTGTGTTTTAAACTGAACCTAAACTGGCACACTCAGAAGAACCATAATATTAATATTAAATCATAAAAAAGAGGTAAACTATGTGCCCTTTAATATTATACTAATTTAGGTGACTGACTGCTGGCATACCGATGTGGGTGACGTAACGTTACCGTTAGTAGCTAGGCAGTCAAAAACCTTTCATTGCAGTTAACGCACTTTTGAAAGATACTTTCACTTAGCCAGATTGCTTGCATTTCCGCTTATACAAGAAAACAACTTGTTGCGTTTGTTGCTGTCCACTTGGGAAATGCAACCCGTTTAGTTCACTCTGCAAGTTTGCGAGCTATAGCGCGAGCCTCCACTGAGTGCGCACGCACAGTCAAAAACTGTGAAGGCTTTAATACTTGATGTGCTCGCCGGAAACACGAGCATTTCTCATGTGAGATTGCCAACTGAGCAGACGAATATCAAATATCGCAAATTAGAAAAAGTTGGTCAGTTAAATTGTGCAAATGTATGTAATGTTTATTCAGCAATAATTCTCCAGTACCGTTAACTTCAGAGCTTATTGATAATATATAAAGCACCGAGTTTCAATACCCATCTCTACCTGTGGGTACTGTTATGACACCAGTGTAAACTTTAGAAGTACAGACTTTGTTGACATCTGTTAAAATCACCAAAACATCAATAAAAAAAACATTTTATTTTAGCAAATAAAGGGAACGTTAAATTGATCTTATGATAGCTAACAATCCAATGCCGACATTCCATATCCAAAGACTATTGGATGCTTTTTAAATTTGCTTGTAATGTAACTACTACATAATACAGTTGAAGTCAGAATTATTAGCCCCCCGATTTATTTTTTCCCAGTTTTCTGTTTAACAGACAGCAGATTAGTTCAACACATTTGTAAACATAAGTTAACTCATTTCTAATAACTGATTTATTTTCTCTTTGTCATGATGACAGTAAATAATATTTGACTAGAAATTTTTCAAGACACTTTTATACAGCTTAAAGTGACATTTAAAGGCTTAACTAGGTTAATTAGGCACGTTAGGGTAATTAGGCAAGTTATTGTATAACGATGGTTTGTCCTGTAGACTATCGAAAAAAAATTGCCTAAAGGGGCTAATAATTTTGACCTTAAAATGGTTTAAAAAAATGTTAAACTCCTTTTATTTTAGGCGAAATAAAACAAATAAGACTTTCTCCAGAAGAAAAAATATTATCAGACATACTGTGGAAATTTCCTTTCTCTGTTAAACATAATTTGGGAAATATTTAAAACATGAGAAAAAATTTCAAAGGGGGGCTAATAATGCTAACTTTAACTGTATATGCATGAACAAATATCCATATGGTCATAAACAAGGACACATACATGCATGCCTACATACAATCATAAAAATTGTATCTAAAATAACGTTTTTAAAGTGCTTTTCTCCCTTTTATTACTTTTCATTCATCACTTTTTCTACAATTATATTGTTATTATTTGACAATAATTCATAGGAGGACCATAATCACAGGAAACATGCCAAAAGTGAATTATGACTTACCGTCGTAATCACGGCAGCGGTGTTTTAGTGTGCTGCTCTTGTTGAACGTCTTGCCGTCTGAATGGTTGGTGAAGTATGCGGACCAGCTCTCTGTAGTGCTGTCAGGCAGGTGAACTGGTGCTACCACGGTTGCAGCTTTGGGGACGGCGGGGCTCCCTGAAGAGGGAAACTGGTGCTGAGGAAGGGGCAGAGGGAGCAAGGGGGGTGGATGGGTCTGCTGGTGGTGTGGGTTACCCAAATGGGCTGAAGATGGGTTGTAAGGCTCGGTTTCCTTTCGCTCCTGCTCAAATTTGGATCTGTGCTCCGCTATAAAAATAAAAAATAAATCAAAATTTGGATTTGTAGAAAGAAATCCTGTCAATAATGTTTGGTTACAATACAAATGACGATGACTCTTAAAATGGGGTGTGAAACATTTTCATCTTGAATTCATTTTATAGCTATATTTTTAAATAGCTTTATGTATATATTTCCATACTTCAAATACTGTGGAAACATTAGACTAAGCATTACATTTTAAATCAGAGGATTAAAGGAAAAGCTCAACCAAAAATAAAAATGTACTCACTATTTACGCTCAAGTGACTCCAAGCCTGTATTAAGTTTCTTTCTTCTGTTGAACACAAATTATAATTTCAAAACAGCTGGAAACCGGTAACCATTGACTACCATTGTATTTGTTTTTCTAAGGATGTCAATGGTTACGGGTTTTTAGCTTTCTCCAGTATATCTTGTCTTGTGTTGTGTTCAGCAGAAGAAAGAAACTCATTAAAGCTTGAAAGCACTTGAGGATAGGCATGAGCCAGTATAAGATTCTGATGGTACGATAACCTTGGATAATTACGGTTTCACTATATTCTAAAATATGTTCTTTTTAAATGTCTAGGTTAAAAAATTTTATACAAAAAGTATATATTTTAAGATAATTGAAATCAATTAGCTATGAATTAATGAATTACCGCAGCCTAAAACGACTATGCCATCGTCCATCGCGAAGTCTCACATTAGACATCGCACGATGCCAAATTGGTCGACATCAACCAACCCTACTGAACAACACTTCTGTGCATTTAACCCATTTGTAACACAACACAATCTGCATCAGCTTTACGTGACTAAAATAGTTAAAACATCATATTACCTGTCTAAGAGAAATACTTCAGCCATGGTGTTGTCCTTCCTCCAGCATGCAAAATTAATTCCTGAATCAACTAACTTGATTCAGGATTTGAAAAAGTTTTGATTCAGCATTTGTTTTGCTCGTGTGTATGCGCGTGCCCGCGCCAATGGCAGATCTGCATGAATGGCTGCAGATGTTTAAATCTACATTTGTTTTATATATAATAGGTTGGCATAGATTCATTTTTTTATCTAGATTAATCTCACTGTAATTTTGTAATTAATCTAGATTAAAATGGCTCATTTGAATTCTGCTTAAAGCATTCAGAATATGTGTGCTACCCAAATAATGACTAAAAGTAAGTCTTTGAGAACGGGTTTCTCAAGCCAGGTGGCGCATTAGACCAGGGGCTCATCTCCTGTTGCCAAAATGCAACACAAACTTCTTGAAAAACTGTTCTGCTATGATAATTTGTGATGAAAATAAATGATGTTCAATAAGATGTACTTTTACTAACTGTTTATTCAGTTAAACATGAATTTTGAACTGTAGGCCTAAACATAAGCTTGACAACCCTAATGCGACTAAAGTCATAACTGAACAAAACAGATATGGAATTAAGATGTGGAGTGTCCAGATATTAGTGGCATTATTGAAGTAAACACCGCAATCAAACTATTACAGTCATGTAGGACTGACATATTTTCCGACAAGATCCACATGCGCGGCTGTCAGTAAAGGACCGTCTGTGGTCAAAAATACTGACCTTTTTTTCCTTTCCATTCAGCGTGTTATTAAATTCCATAACACTCTCACCAGTCCTTACTTCTTATTTGCGTCTAATACCCCAGTTTGACACGGGGCATGAATAAAATGTTCATGAGTGAAGGTGAAACTACCGAACTGCAGTTAAAGTCACCCAAAATTACAGGAAACTCTTACATGAAGCACTTCACGTAAACACCTTAATTATATTATTGTCTATTAAGGCAGATAACTAGATTACAGATGTCCATGTAAGCGTAGTCAGTAGTGTCTTTGAAGTAAGTGAAAGATCGAGAAGGGCATCCTGCTGATTTGATTCAGAAGGGCACTTATTTGTCAGACAGCTCACCAGTTTGACTCATTCACCGTCAATCATTTTAAAAAATGACTGTTGACAGACAGTTTGGGCTACTTAACATTTCCAAAAATTCTGATAATTGGATGAACATTTTTTAGTTTTATGCCTCACCCAGAATATAAAAATACATATAAATACATTTAGATCATTTACTTAATCATTACTATTGGAATGTGAGGAGACTTTCAACCAGCACAACAAAAATGTTTCTGAAGACAATCACCTACTGCACCTTTAACTGTAATAAGCGTGTTTTTTTTTAGAAATCTGCTGAAAATATTGAGTTTGTACCTACATTACTTGTGGATTCAGCTGTTAATGCCTATATTAATTAATTTTGTAGGCCTACAATAATCATAACTCAATTCAAAGACATTGCATGCTTTTTTCAAGCTGTTTTAATTGGATCATTAAAACATGCTATTTTTGCCCATTTGAACCATTTGTTATTTGACTGACAGGTTAACCAACCAATCACACTTCGTTTTGTGCCACGCCATGTTTTGGGGTTTGGAAATGTCCTAATAACAGTCTGAGATGTAACTGCACGTGCATCATTCATTTTGGTAACGGATTTCTATGTAAAACTCAGGCAGACTGAGAAGACCGATGACAGAGTATTTTTTAGTAGTTTTATAAAAGCAAGGTTTTGATGTATCTGTGAGTATCCACAAAACTTTTAAAAAACAGTTACTGTTTTGAATGATGTCTTTCTCTTATCTTTATGACCAAAATGTCAGAAAATTTGAAGGTTTTCACTGCCATTAGAAAAAAAATAAGAATATAAGCATACCTGAGACTAGTTAAGACTAGTCCACAAGTAGGTTACAAAGTTTCAGTGTAAACGCCACAGAACACGTATGATCATGTCAAGAAGCCAGCACAATTATTCTATGTATGTATTAGGGCTGCACAATATTGGAAAAATCTGACATGGTGATATTTTGTTTTGCCGTGATATTTATTGCGATATGAATTTCACCAGATGATTTTAATAGCTCTATTTGGAAAGATTTTATTCTTTCAGATAGACTGCGATGATCAAGTCATTTTCAATGCAGTGAATTTGCATAACTTTTCAATAAATTGCAAGCAAAAATGGTTTTCTGGCGAGTCTAACAGTATTCAAGTAGAGAAATTGAACCATCAAATCTAAAACAGCATGGTCATCATTGTATAAATAATTAAAAAATAATATTTTACTAAGTAGTAAATGATCTAATCCTGCCATGTGGCTATTGCAGATACACACATTGTGATAACGATGCTCAAATAATATATTGTTCAGCCCTAATATGTATTTGCATTTTATAATTCAGAAAATGTTGAACTTCTTTTGTCTGTTGTCAGTCTCTCAGCTCATCATCTGTGTCGCAAATTCCCCTTTTCTCTAGAATGGGTGTACATCTTGTCCAGAGTTTACTTTCAAGCATACATTTTCCTGCCAATATTCTACACGTATGAAAAGTTGGCATACACACTTTTTCATCCCCGCTTTGTATCTATGCCACAGTTATAAATAAGTTTACAATTTTTAATAACACTTTAACTTGACTGACAATTCACACCATTTACCACTGGTTTATTACCTGTCTGTTATTATGATATTTACTGTTTATTAGCATTTATAAAGTATGATCTTATTTTACATCCCTAATGCCCCGTTTCAACTAAGTAGTACGGAACGGTATGATTTTATGGCCATTTCCACTGTCAAAGGGTACCTTAAAAGCAAACCGTACTACACCACTTATTTTGGTCCATAAGGTGGAGCTAGATGTGCAGTTGAACGCTATTGGTTTACAGAGTTACGTCACTTGTAGAAGCAGCAGAACAAAAACAAAGGAACCGCCATTTTTAAAACACAGCTGAGACATTACACCGTAATAATATATACATACAATAACAAGCCATGGTCGACCCAAGCTCAGACATTGTCGTCGTCTTGATGAACAGCCACTAAGCCAAGAAGAACAAAATTTGCTGTGTCCTGTTGTTTTTCCCATCTAAAAGTGCGAGCGGTTTCATATTCAAAATAACAAACTTCTTGATCTGATGATAATAACATACTCGTGATCATTGAAGCACTTCTGAATTCGGATCCTTTCAGAAGCAGACAAACGTGAGAGTGAAATGCAAAAAACAAAGAAGCCGGGAAAAAAACAGCAGCTTATGATGCTTTCTGCAACCTAAAACATAAACAAACTGCCATGTTTAATTATTATTATCACTTTTTGGACTATTATGAACTCGCAATGATGGAATTACTCTTTAACAAGAGGCTACATGTGCTGGTGAAGATTAGAGACACATATGAGAGGTTTGCACTGACTGTGGGCTATATTTCGGGTTGTTTTTGCACCCAAATAAGGACTAAATGTATGCTGTGTGTAGTTTTTCTGTAATTGATAACATATCGGAGACTGTAAGGGTCTGTATGTGTTCATATGTGTTGCATTTATTTATTTATTTATTTATTTATTCATTCAATATAATTGCTGACAATACAGTAGGTAACAGATTACTATCAGTAGGTTACAGATAGTATTTCACACAATCATTGATCTGCAGTTATAATCAAATCATGTTCATAGAAAGGTTAGTGATGAACATTTATACACAAGTATTTGTGTGTATAAAGCATCTGTTTTGTAAGAAGTGCTTCTCATGTGATATGTGAACGACCCGTACAGCTTTACTGTGACTTTCCTCAAGTAAAAATGACATCGTCGGAAACTTTGACGTACACCACGCCCACCAAAAGGGTACCCTTTTGGCATTGGAAACACAAGCTTGATAAAGGTGACCCGTACCGTACCGCTCAATGGGCCATAATTCAATACCTAAACCCAACTACTACCTTCCTAACTATTAATAGGCAGCTAATTAGTAATGGTTTGTTAATAGCGTAATAGTTTGTTAATAGCGTAAAACATTAAAATAAAGTTATATCATTTTTATACCCTCTACCACCAGGTGTATGTAAAAGCTTTAATGAATGAACAACATTTTATAACGTATTTATGAAAAATGTAATAGATCTTGACAAATAAATAAGCTTTGTTACTGACTGAGGGATCATGAACATTTAATCCAATTCCAAGAGCCCTTTGTTTCACACACAGACATGGGTAAAAGTAATCGGAGAGAATGTTAGTACCTCTTCTCTGATTGTGCTCTCTTTCTCTGCTCTTTCCACGGCTACCACTGCGGCTACGACTCCTGCTGCGACTGTAGCTTCTCCCCCGTGAGCTTCCTCCTCGCCGCTCATGTCGGTCTCGGTATGATTCTCCACTTTTCAAGTGACGGTCCACTTCTCTACGCTTACGGTCATCTCTCCTGCGGTCATCTCTAGCCCTGTGGTGAAAATATTAAGCTTTTCCTTTAGAAGAACAACATTTGCTTCTATAGCATGTTAACCTTTCGATTGTCACAGAATTCTGCATACACTATTTGCCCTTCAGGTCAAAAATTACTCGCCTTTATCTACTCAAAATATCTAGTACCCTAAACATGTAGAACCTTCATGAAAATAGAAAATGTTTCATCAACTTCGAGACTTGGAAAAGGAAAAAATTGTTTTGATTGTTTATTTTTTTCCTGCTGTTAAAATGCTGCACACGGTTCATTTTTGACCATTAGATCAACAGAAGGTTTGACTGTTAGGAACAGTAGTTTAAAAAAAATTCTATAATGATATTGAAGGCTGGCATAATACATATATATATATATATACATATATACATATATATATATACATATATACATATATATATATATATATATATACATACACACACACACACACACACACACACACACACATGTTTGTTTTTGTGAAAAGTGGGTACATTACATAGGTTTCCATTCATTTTATACTATCCAAACCGTATATTGTATTGCCCTCACCCCACCCTACCCCTAAACCCAACCATCGCAGGAGACAGTGAGCAGCTTTACTCTCTGATTAAACTCATCTTGTGGGACTTATAAGCTTTTTGAGAAATGAGGACGTCACCAATGTCCTCATATTTCACCTCCTTTTTGTAATACCTGTGTCATACCTATGTCATTATACAGATTTGTGTCCTGATATGTCACAAAAACATGTACACACACACACACACACACACACACACACACACACACATACACATATATATATATATATATATATATATATATATATATATATATATATATATATATATATATATATATATATATATATACATATATATAGTCATATTGCACAGCCTTGAAATACATATTTTCAAAGCTAAATGTATAGATGCTGCTCATCTCATAAGAAAATGTCAATACAAACACTACCAGAAAGATGCAGCTCTTAGAGACTAACCTTGATTCATTGAAGTCTGAACGATTTCTCAATGGACTTCGTCTTCTTCTGTTCTCCCTATCATCTTCAACATGACCAGTCTGCAACAAACAAACATCTCAGAATTATTATTAACACTTGACATATTTACACAGGAAAGTTTTTTTCCATCTTGCTGATTGTGAAAACCTGTATATAACATTATCTTTGCAAACAGAACAGCCAAAATGTAATTAACCTATAATAGTTTACTATTCATTGATCAACGTTCAAAAGTTGTTTGCATTTATGTTTTGTTATGGTGTTAATACTGTCATCTTCCTGTATAGAAAGTAATCCTGCTGTTAGAGCATGGATGCTTTGGACATAAACGTATGTGTATTTGACAGTTAATGCTTAGTAAAATGCTTAGTATGCTTATAAAAAAAAACTTTTTAAAAAACTTAGTTTAATACATACATGATTTACCCTTTGACATCTGGTGCTCTGTGCTTATATAGTGTGCCCAGAAAACCATATATTTTGAAAGTTTATCAAGGCTTTTAAATAAAAGATTGCAGATGTTTTGTTTTTTGTTGCTGGGGTGGAAAAACAGTTTATTTTGATTTTAAAAACAGTGCACGTTTTCTTCCACCTAAACGGGAAATTACAGCATCACATAATAAAAAATAATAAGCATTTTAAGATTGAAATTTGAGATTTGAAATTACACAGACACAATCTGGGGATTAAACTTAATACATCTTGTGAAAATACATACTCACTTAAAACCGTTGGCTTAATAATAACCCAACAGATAACCCAATGATGGGTTGTTTTGGCACCGACCTGCTGTTGAGTTATTTTAACCCAATCGATTGAGTGGTTAAGGTTATCCCAACAATTTGGGTTAGAAAATAACTAATTTGTTGGGTTATTTTGCCAAAAATTGGTTTAACCACTAAGATCTCAAACGTGTATCATGTCCTTAAAAAACACAGATAGAGAAAGCACTTTTATCTGTATATAGATCAGCTATGAAGCGCGCGTTTGTATCATCAAATTAAAATGAATATAAAAACCTGACATGGAGAGGTAATTTGATTAAAAAACAACATCATTATTGCGTTAGAGCTTAAACTATAACGCAAAAACAACATTACGTGCACATTTTAATACAGCTGTTCTGTCAGTTAAATCAGTTGACTGTTGAAATTCAAAATGTTTAACCCAACTGGATGAGTTATTAAATAAATAACCAAACAAAGGTTTAAAAATAACCCAAAGCACCAAATATTTTTAACTCAACTATTGGGTTAAATAAATAACCCAACGTTTTTTTAGAGTGTACCTTTTACATATTATTTTATTATTTTTATTTCTGAAAAAAATAAAATGAACTGATCTGACTTTACCTCTTCTTTCTCCTCAATCTTCTGTACTGGAATTTTGACCTCTTCTTTAACAGCTGGAGGTCCCAAATAATTTTTGCTGGTTAGACATTCAAAGAGTTTATCGACAAACCCTGTAGTTTCTGTGAAATTAATAGAAAAATGAAGCAATTCAACTTAATGAAAGTGATTAAAGTCTTGAACTCAAAATTACATACACATACAAACACACACACACACAGATTTATATTCACATATACAGTTAAAGTCAGAATTATTAGCCCCCCCCCTTTTGAATTTATTTCTTTTTTAATTATTTCCCAAATGATGTTTAACAGAGAAAGGAAATTTTCACAGTATGTATTTCACAGACAATATTTTTTCTTCTTATTTCTTCTTAAGTCTTTTTTGTTTTATTTCCGCTAGAATAAAAGCAGTTTTTAAAAATTTTTTAAAACCATTTTATGGTCAAAATTATTAGCCCCTTTAAGCTATATTTTTTCGATAGCCTACAAAACAAACCATCGTTATACAATAACTTGCCTAATTACCCTAACCTGCCTAGTTAACCTAGTTAAGATTTAAATATCACTTTAAGCTGTATAGAAGTGTCTTGAAAAATATCTAGTCAAATATTATTTACTGTCATCATGGCAAAGATAAAAGAAATCAGTTATTAGAGATATTAAAGAGTTATTAAAACTATTATGTTTAGAAATGTGTTGAAAAAATCTTCTCTCTGTTAAACTTCTGTTAGATTTCAACTGTATATTTATTTTAGCTTCTCAACAGCTTCTACATTTAGAATAATCAGATATAAGTAGCCTTTGTGCGGATACCTTTCTGAAGGAAAACATCCAACTGATCTGCACACAACGCTCTCAGTTCTTTCTCTGGTTTGTCCTTCTTTACTAACGCCACAACGTAGTTCGCCAATGCAGATGGGTCAGCATCACATCTGTAAAAGAGAAGCAAATCCATTAAAAGTTTAAGTTCATGCAAAAGACAAGAAGTCTAAGAGTTATGCAGGTCTTCTAAAACAATGACTGACAGCATAAACTGTTGTTTACTAGCAGCTTTTCCAAGAGATCTGCTTGGAAACACTGAGATCAAATACATGACAACTTGGGGATCAAGTTCAACATGCAGGGAAATTGATTCTGAATTCAAAAATAACCCCTGTCTGCCTGCAGATCACACGTGCCAACACTCTAAAACTAAACTAACTTGATCCTGATCTTGTTTTGGCTCAGTCTATAAAACTAGTAGGCTGTTTTGATGAGCACCTCACTCATCCAAAATACACTATTAGCATAGCTTCCAGCTACATGAATCCTAATTAGGAGGTGTGTTACGATTTCAAAACGCATACATGATTTAAACACAGCTGACCTGCCGTTTAAAGCCCAAATCAAAGGAAACGATATCTGTTCGCAGAGCGGATAAGTGGTTTGAAACACAGATAACGTGTTAGCATGTTAGCAGCGCCAGTTAGCACAACTGCTTAGAATGTCACTGTTCATCACTTACATGGGTTCAAGAAGTTTAGCCAGCCAGGATTTCAGAGCGTCAACATTATCTATAATCATCCTGACGCGCAAGTGATTAATACTGATAAAAATGTGGGTGTTTATGCGCGACTCCTACTAGCATCGTTTAAAAACACACACACTGGGCCTTCTGAAGTCACTGGTGAGTCGGACGAGCTGCTGAGGTTGATAGCAACGTCACAGGGAAACGTCACATTGCACTGGCCACAGCCTACCACAGGGCTGCCACTGCTTTGGGCAGTTTTTCTCCTCACAGAATGAAAATTTGGAATAATGGTGACATAGATTGCCATTCCAGCAGCTTTAAGGTCATTAGTTAAAGAATAATTTTATATTCCCGAACCTCTCCAAAATTGAGACAACTGTCTATCAATGGTTATGCTTTCTGTGATAGAAAATGCACTAACAAAATCATTAAGAACTTAATTTTACAGTCACACTTTCCAAATCTAATTAGAAGAGAATTGCGATTTAAAGATTTTAAAAATGTTGAAATTAAAAGAATAAGGAAAGATTATTTGTCTTTCCCCCTCCCTCCTAAAGTTAAGGAGGTGAGCTTTAAAATTTGAGATTTATCCTACCAATGACATTTTAGGATTGAAATTCAATTTAGATGTGAATAACTGTGTTTCTTGAGTTTGGAACATGTTTTATTTTTCATTGTGACATGGGGCTTGCCTTTTGGTCAGAGGTACAGATGTGGTTATGATCCAGGAATATAAATTTCTCCCCCCTCACTGTAAAGACAGTTAAGTTTGGTATCTTCCTTGAAAACAAAGAATTTCATTTTGCTGCCAATGTTCTTTTATGCTTGGGAAAATTATTTATTCACAAATGCAGATGGTTCAAATCTACTCTTAACTTTAATCAGCGGTGGAATGAGGTAAAACGTCTTTTCAAATCTGTAAAATTGGGGAATAAAAAAGACAAGCCCTTAAGCTTATCTCTTTTCTGGACTTTTATAAGCTAATTTAATTTTCAAAGCCCCTTTATTTATTTTTATTTTTTATTTTATTGCAATTTATTTAAAAACTGTTATTTTTTATTCTTGAGATGCATTTTATGTTTGCCTATTTTATTACTCAACCTTAAGATGTCAGTTTGTAATATTGTAAGTATGTATCATTTTGTTTGTATGTTCAGCTTGATACAAATAAATAAACAAACAAACAAACAAATAAATAAATAAATAAATAAATAAATAAATAAATAAATAAATAAATAAATAAATAAATAAATAAATAAATAAATAAATTGGGAACAGTTTTGGCTTCTTCGGAAAAAAAAGTCTCAATCAAAATAATTTGTAATTGCTACCCAATAAATACAAAACTAGCTAAATTTAATAACAATATTTCCCCTAAATGCTCATTTTGTACTCAATATGATGAAATCATTTATTTTGGGAGAGTACTTACTCAAAAGTGTTTTGGGTTGACTTTTCCAATTTCATAAAATAATTTTTTTGTATTTCCCCAAAAATTGTATTCTTTGGTTACTCTCTGAATGTAGATCCTTCTCATTGTAAATTTATTATTAATTTATTGCTTTTTTTGGCTAAATTTTACATCCATAAATGTACATACATTTTCAAAGCAACACCCTTATTTTTTATTTTCAGAAAGGATTTATGAACTCTTTAAAAGACCAGTGGTGTAAAGTATCTAATTACAAATACTCAAATTACTGTAATTGAGTAGTTTTTCCTCAGGAATTGTAATTTACTGAGTAGTTTTAAAAAGGTGTACTTTTACTTTCCCTTGAGTACATTTTTAGTGCTGTATCGGTACTTTTACTCCACTACTTTCCTTCAACCTGCAGTCACTACTTTATTTTTTCTTGTCTTTGGGGATTAGAAAAATCAGTCCTGCGAGTCCAATCAAATTGCACATAGAAGGTAAATCGCATCATAATGAACTCCCTCAAGACATGTGCGCTTTATAATTCCAAACTGTTTGGAAGTATTCAAAGTGTCCAAGTAGATGTCCAAAGTCTTTACGACAGCACTTCCCTACTGTGCCACTGTGACGCTATATATATTATATACTTATATATTATATCGGGCGTCATGGTGGTGCAGTGGGTAGCACGATTGCCTTACAGCAAGAAGGTCGCTGGTTCGAGCCTCAGCTGGGTCAGTTGGCATTTCTGTGTGGAGTTTGATTGTTCTCCCCATGTTTGTGTGGTTTCATACGAGTACTCCAGTTTTTCCCATAGACATGTGCTATAGGGGAATTAAATAAACAAAATTGGGCGTAGTGTATGTGTGTAAATGAGTATGTATGGATGTTTCCCAGTACTGGGTTGCAGCTGGAAGGGCATTCACTACTGGAATGTGTGCTGGATAAGTTGGCGGTTCATTCCGCTGTGGCATTCCGCTGATTAATAAAGGGACTAAGCTGTACAGGGCTATACTGTGTGTTTAATTTAAGTTACATGTATTTTCTCCAATGCTACATTTGTTGCAATTTAGTTCTTTGACTCTTGACAGTCTGTTTGAAAAATTTTTATCTGTTTGCCACATAATTGCATTAAACCAAAGGCAGCATGGGGGCTCAGTGGTTAGCACTGTCACCTCACTTCAAGAAGATTGCTGGTTTGAGTCTTGGCTTTCTGTGTTTTCTCAAAGACTTGTGATGCAGGTAAATTGGTTAAAAAAATTTAGACCTGCGATAGAATCTGCATGCGTAGAAATCTGCAGATTTCCACATAATTTTAGCATCAGAAATCATTCAGTCTATTTATTTATTGATATAAATTTATATATATAGAATATATTCAGTCTTTATATTAATTTCATGCCAAATGAATTAATTTCATTAATTTCATATTATTGAATAATATGAATAATATGGGGCTGCACGGTGGCGCAGTGGGTAGCACGTTCGCTTCATAGCAAGAAGGTCGCTGGTTCAAGCCTCAGCTGGGTCAGTTGGCCGAAACTGAATGAATGAATGCATAATATGCAATTGCTAATATGATTTATGTACAATAAGAAAGTTTGTAAAGAAATAATTTTTTGTCTTTTGGTGGATATATTATTTAAGAGACTTTTTTTTTACTAAACATGGGTCTAATTGCATTGTAAACCTCAGATAAAAGTCAAAATTAGATTATTAATGTGTTACATGTTTAATTGCTATACTCTCAAAATCATTCTGCATAAATCTGCAGATTTTTAAAAAAGATACCAATAGATTCTGTGTGGCCCTGGCTATAGTGTTTGAGTGGGTTGATGTTTCACTAGGGTTCATAGTGTACTCTCAATGCAACTTGCCCCTGGAAGGGCATCTGTTAAATATAAATATGGCAGATTAATTGGGGGTTCATTCTGCTGTGGCGCTTCCTGATAAATCAAGGACTAAGCCGAAGGAAAGTGAGTGTTTTAAGAACCAACTATTTATGTAAACATTCCTCATTAATTTACTTACTTGTAATGTCTCTTGCATTTTTATTTTCAAATAAATAAATAAATACAATTATTATTATTATTAATATTATTATTATTATTATTATTATTATGCAAAATGATGTTTGACCATGATATCAAGAATTGTGCTAGAGATATATTATCTTAAATCATCTGACTTTCCGATGACTAGTGTTATGATTCTGTGTCTTATGAACAATTAAGAATTCAATGTTCAAATATCATAATAATAATAATTATTATTAGCATTATTGTATTCTTTGTGTGAAGTAGACAGGTCTTCTAAAACTACATTACCCCTAACGCAAAGCGTCTTCCGGCGCCGACGTTTCTTTACGGTGTCATCATCCAGCGTGGGTTTCGCTCTTCAAAAAAAAATCCAGTTGAAGTTACTGCGAATAGATCAGGATGACGGTAAAGTTGATTTATATCACTTCCTTTGTACTTAATGCATGTAGAGTAAAGTTTGTTTCATGATCTTACATTTTAAGAACATTAAAGCGTTCTAGGGAGCAGCATGGCTACCTTTAGCAGCTAGCTTCATACATGTGCCTCTGTTACTCTTAACGTTATTCATTTATGGTTCTTCAGTCCTGAACAGAAAACGGGAGTAGATGTTAGAAGCGTACAGTTAGCGACGAAGAACAGTATCATTATCTTGAAAGTTGAGGGATTTGTTGAAGATGTCGGCACAATAAGGAATATAGAGTTGACAGCTGTCAATCAAAGGTGCTGATGTGACGTGCATCACCGTACAGTTTCATACAAGTACAGATGTATAACTTAGCAAATTTGATATTTGAGATATGAAAGCTTAACTAATAAACATCCTACAAATTTTTTTTTACATAAGTAGATATCTATCTGTCTATCTGTCTGTCTGTCTGTCCAATTATTAAATTAATTCAATAATGTTGCATTGTTTTTTCAGCGTAATGCATGCCTATTAAAATTCAGGGCATTTAAACCTTTTTTTTTGTGCCACAGATCCCTAGTACTGTATGGCCATTCTTATCTTATGCAGGGGACTTCTATTATAAAAAGCAAGACACATACTTTAAAACATAATTTTTACTGTATAAAATGAATATTTGAATGGATTTTAAAAAAATTACTCTGAAAATATTTTGTTTCTGTTAATTTAATTTAACTTAATTTGTTCATTTGTTTGTTGAGATAGTTATTAGGAAAGTAATGGAACTCCCATTAAAATCAAACATCAAAATATGCACTCTCTATCAATATTATCATGCTTTTAATTAAAATATATATTTCCTTACATCGTATTATTTTTATGCAATTTATGATAATTTTACGCAAATTGTTGTTTAATATAATTTGAATACATGTGTGTTTTTTATTGTTTAAGCTAGGGTTGGGCGATGTCGACCAATTTTGCATCGTACAATGTCTAAAGTGAAACATTGCGATGGATGATGGCATCGTTGTCGTAGGCGACGGTGAATTAAATATTTATGAAGAATAAATTAATTCATAACAAATCAATTATTTGTAGCTTACCAACTACCTGACCTGCATGGTCTTTGTTTTACCCACAACCAAATCATAAATAATTAAAGAGAAGTTACACACAAATTACTACCTGTCAATCACTTTTTCCGCGGGACTCTGGCATGAATAGTCAGAGTGATCTGTGTCGTTTAATGGCTTTGACAAACTTGGTTGGTAAAAAAGGTGCACAACCAAAAGCCATACCCGTCAACATTGGGATGTGAAAATAAGGGACTATTTTCAACCCCCAAAAAATCCCCAAATTACTAAATCTCTTCATCCGGAGCTGTTTTATTGTAAATAAACAGTTAAACGTCAGTAATACGTTTTATTATTATAAAAAATTATTCACAAAAGAAAAAATAAATAGTTTACATTACCAGCAAATAAATTAGCAAACAGTTTAGCTTATTAAACTTAATAGCTGTTATAAAGAAATAGAATCAAGTTATCAAATTCTTCACTGTATAACTTACACATTCTGATTAAAGAGCACCGAATGAATCTCTAATTTATTTGGATATTTTGTTTGATTACTTTAAATAACAGGTGTCACTTTAAAAATGCACACATCTAACATTATAATGAAAACAGTCGATTGCTTTCCTAACTTCTAACACCTGTAATGAAAAAGGAAAGTGAATTACGCTATTTTAATGTTTATTTCAAAGTGTTTTTATGCCGAAATAAAACAAACGCACAGAACAGACTCGCATTTAAGAGAAAGGGGCGGCCCCTGGTGGTTTGGTGGTATGGGTTGCACATAGGGAGGATCTGCTCTTTAATGTTTATTGCCACCCTTCAGAGAAAGACTGAAAATACAGGAAAATACTTTTACGGGATGATAATGGGATATAACTGTAAAATATGGGAGAATCCCGGGAAAAACGGGAGGGTTGACAGATATGCCAAAAGCAAGCAACCAACAGTATCTGAGGTTTTCGCAAAAATTACTAAGTACAAGCGTGAAAGGGAAAGATACTACTGAAGCTGTGACGCGTTACCTGAGAGATTCAAAAGACCGAAAAATCGTTAGATAGAGACAAGATGAATTAAATATCACCTTTAACAACTAAAGTGAGACGCGAACCAGCGGTACAGCCTTGCTAAACTGTCCGACGTTATAGATATTTGCTATGGGTTATTTGTATGAGCTGTCTTATTCATAATGATGTGTTTGTTATTTTATACATATGCGCTTATTATAGCTGAGCTTTATATTTTCCTTTAATGTTATGTGCTATTCCAGGAACGCAAAGGAACAGCAAAACTTGACTTCTTGAAGAAGATTGAGGAGGAGGTTCAGCAGAAATGGGAGCAGGAAAAGCTTTTTGAGAATGAAGCCCCAGCTACCATTGGGGAAAATACGAAGTGAGCCTGGTTTTTGTGTACCTCAGTATTTCCTGAGTTTGTATAGAATGTGTTCATGTCTAATAATGTTCTATTGTCTATCTAGTAGGAACAAGTACTTTATTACATTTCCCTACCCATATATGAATGGGAGACTTCACCTCGGCCATACGTTCTGCCTTTCTAAGTGTGAGGTGAGTTTGAAATTCATTTAATAAAGATGTCGTAGACCTCATATAGTGTAATACCTTATTCTGTTCTTATTCTCAATGTCCTGTAGTTTGCAGTGGGTTACCAGCGGCTTAAAGGAAAGCAGTGTCTTTTCCCATTTGGGCTTCACTGCACTGGGATGCCTATCAAAGTGAGTAGATTAAACTCTTTAAAGTTTACATGTTTTTTTCACAGAAATGCTTAAAGGCGTGGTCCACAGTGTATTTTTAAGGCTTGGTTGTGTTTATAAGACGCAAAGCAATGTGTGCTCATGCTTCACTTGTAGAAAATCATGTTATTTTTTCATATATCTCACTTTACTCAGTTACTCAGCTAGCAGCAAAAGGACTGTCATATTTCCTAGTTCCTCTGAAAGACCCGTCCTTAAGAGGCTCTGATTGGTCAGCTAACATAATGTGCTGTGATTTGTGGATCGTCACCTAGTCACACCCCTACCATTATGCGCTGTGTAATAGAGAATCTTTTATGCTGTTCACACCAGATGCGGTACGCGCAGGTAAATCGTGCTATTCGCGCGTGAACATTTTGAGTTTACTCGCTTCATTTGCGCGTCAAATCTGCTTCATTCGCACGTCAAATTCACTTCACAACATACACGGATTCGCATCATGGGCTGGTCTTCTGTCTGCCCTGTGACTTCAGCTTCGTTGCTAAATGTCTAACATGGATTTTATTGAGAGAATAGCTATGTTTATGTGCATTAGGAAGACTGAAAAACAGCGTTGATTCGTTTGGAGCCTTGCCTGACCTGAGTCCACTAGATCCTTTCAGAGGTTCTCCCAGCTCTGAGCTCATAAACTCCTCCAGAAACTTAACCTGGATGATGGAAGCTTTCAGCGGTGCTTCCGACTGAGCCTAACCCAGTTTGATGTACTGTTGTCCGGTGTCGTGCCACATGATGTCTAGTCGCATCTTTGCATTGCACTGTAAATCACTCGCGCTTGAAGCTTCTTCTGCATCTGGCGTGAATGCAGCATTTGTAGCGTTAGCTGCCTCAATCAGATAGAAAAATGAAGAGCACACAGCTGAACCTCACGTCTGCTCTCTAAAATAAAATCTGACAGGTGTCTTTCACATATATTCAGAATAAGCATGTTTAAGTAATATAAAATGTTCTCATATCTTTAGCGAGTTTGTTATTTGAGATGTAGAATGCATGCAAAGCGTCCGCATGGAGAGTCACTGCATGCGCTGCTGAAGATTGTGGGTGTTTACAGTGGTTTGACTGATACATATGAATTTGTAGCTAAATTGTTAAAGGTGCCAAACAGCATTTCCTGTTGTTTACATCCTAGTTTACGTTCTCGCTACAACATACCATTAACGCTAGAAACTGTGCATGTAGTTGATCGATTTTAACAAATAAAAATACTTACAGGTTGTAGCTCACAATCCACAGCTTCCTTGGTTGGAGGAGTTTTAACCGAATCCAGCACTGAACTGGGAGATTCTGAAAGCTCTCCTTTGTCAAATGCTAGCTATATATTTTTTATAATTCTCTGGACTTCTTTTTGCCCTTTGGAAACCCAAATACAGAAACGGAAGAAGCTCTGTGGCATTCTCTGCATTTTAGCTTTCTCTGCTATAACATTACATCACCTCTGGCCATGCCCCTTTGCTGTGCGGGGTGTGTGTGCATGGTGAATGCATGTAACCAGAAGCCCTTGTGATCTCACTAGCCCAGATTAATTTTTTGTAGTCCTCAAAACTTCGTTCGTTGTTTGCATTGCTAAGCAAACTCTAGTGTCACCATGGCTTAACTCTGTCACCCAACAGCCCTTTCAATCTTCCAAACCACAGTCAAAGCATTGAGAGAGAAGACGTCAGAAAGAGCAGAACACTATTGGCTTGTGTGATCATCACTGACACATCATTTCAAACCTCTCTCAAAGCTTTCAGGTGAGCGTTTGAAAACCTTGTCAATCAGCTGATGCTTCAGTGGATCAATCACTCATCTGCAGGGTTCAAGCATATAGATGTGGCTTTAACACTAGAACTACCAAAGCAGTCAGAGAGTTTTTAATTTTTGTTGAAATAAAACTCGCATATCGGTAATATCCAGACTTCTTCTAATTATCTGTATATTTCTTTCTAACATTGTTATTTTATTAAAATCGCCTCTTTATAAAAGTGAAAATGAAAGTGAGACATGGACCTTTGCAAGTGTTCTAGTAGTCTAAGTACACTATTATAGGTTGTATTATAAGATAATAAAAATATTTTTAGGGTATAATAACTTCATAACATATAATCACAGACATTTAAAACTAAATGTAAATGACTTGACAACACGTCTTGTATGAGGAAGGTCAGAATGACAGCTATAAGTCGGCTCAATAGCCTAGTGGTTAGCGCTGACGTATGGTGTTCTAGCACTTCAGGGCTTCCCGAGTTAGAATCCGGGTTTGAGGACATTTCCCGACCCTACACCCCCCCCCCCCTCTCTCTCCCCCACTTTGCTTCCTGTTTGACTACTATCCTATCCAAAAATAATTAAAAAAAAAAATAATAATGACAGCTATGGTAATTCTAGTGGTATAGAATTCTGGTAGTTCCAGTGTTAATATGCTTTTGTGTCTGTGTAAGTGTTGGGTGAAGTGAGTGCATCGATGATCATTCTGGCCAATCACAGACACTTCTTTTGAGCTCTTGTTGCACGACCAGTCAGTTCAGGACTTATTTCATGTGACCCCATTTAGGGTTAAGTCTGCCAACTGCTCTGTAATATTTAGCATGTTAGATGTTGGCGACGCATCAGCAAGCCTCTTTGATGTGTCATTCAGTAGTTCACACACAAAGACCCATCATCGCGAAGCAACCACTGGTCTTTTTTTTTTCCCTAATCAATCAGTGAGCTTGTTAACTTGCAATTCGTGCTTAAAATCTCAGGGGGAGGGGAGTGACACCTGACAAACCTATAATAGCTTCCTAGATCTGAAAGAGGCTGTCAGCATTAGTCTTGGGGCGCTGGCCCAAGGACACATGATAAAGTGAAAGTGCTGGAGCGTGAGAAGGGCAGCAAGCTGCTCTCTAGTTTCAACCCACTTTTTTAGGAGGTTGATGTGGTACAACAGGTCAGTTCTCCTTTTTCCCGGCTACCGTACGCAGTAGATATAGCTGTATAGGAGCACTGCCAGGTGTCCAGGAACTTGCAGGCAGCTTTCGAGATTAGGACCATGACTCTGTCTTCAGGTTGGAATTCCCATGGTCGGCCTGCTCGGTTATATATGTGTTGTTAGGCCTGCTGCGGTATGACGAGATGCTCCCAGACTTATGACATGATACGATTGATCTACTCTCTCATCTGTTTTACATGCTCCACGACAAAATGTACTGTAGGCTGCTGCTCCTCCTTAGTCACATCCCAAAAGCCCTGGGGTTGTCGGTCAAAGAGGAGCTTTAAAAACCAGTGAAACCAGTTGATTCCTGGGGAACTTCAAGAATGTTAAAGAAGACGTAAGGCAGAATGCTACACAGAAAAGCCTGGTGATGGCTTTGGCGGTGGCTTTCCTGAGGGGGAACTGGCTCTGGGTACTGGGCGGCATAGTCGACAATCTCCAACATATGTTCATGTCCTCAGCATACTTGGGCAGCAGCCTTACTAGGTCCATCAATGCGATCAACACAATCAGCGGACTGGGGGAAGGAGTTCCCCCAGCAGCTCCCAATGGGACTGGCAGATTGTGGAGCACTGGCTAGCTGGTAATCCAATCCAGGCCAGTCTTTCCCAAGCAGGACTAGTACTAGTAGGTCCTTTACTGCTTTCACTGTCCAGGCGTCTGTGAAGGACAAAATGGTCACACTGCGGTTTGGCACCTGCCGATGGTCCCTGAGGACACACGTGATGGGCAAGGAGATTTTTGACTCAGTCTGGGATGCAAGGATCCATGCCTGTATGGAGATTTTGCCTCATTCAGACTAGCAGCGACTTTGTAGATGCCTGTTGCTCTGGGTGGCAACCTGCTGTAAATGCAGCGGTGTGTAGGTATATACAGCACAAATACAACCGGCCTCTGAGCGAGCTAAGAGAGGATCATGTGAGCTCTGCTGGTGTTTTTATTGGCTGTCGATCAAGAAAGTCGCTTTTCATTTGCATAAAGTTGAAGGGTTCTCAACTTTATCACATTGCTCTACAGGCCCACCTGGTCGCCGGAAGTCACTCACTCTCGGTTGAAATGAACTTGTCGCTTTTGCTGCTGCGAGTCGCTTGTAGTGTTAATGAGGCTTTATATGTTACCGCAATACAAGAAGGCCCGAAACGGCCTCCCATTAATTTTGACATCAACCTCTGGGGCCTACTCAGGTTGGTCATGATGGCATCAGGATTTCCATCCTTTGGAGAAGGTCGCTGACCTGATTCCAGGTTGTTGGTTGCCCTCCGGAACATCCTGGACAGGGAAATTGGTGACGTTTGCTCCCCTCCTTCTCGCTGTAGGGTTGCTTCTGTTAGTTTTATGGTCTCAACGAGTTCCAGGGTGCTTGAGGGGTTTCTCATCTCAACCGCCTGACTATACGACTAGAAAGCAGTTTGTCAATGACCATTGGATTTCTCTCAAGCAGCCAGTGTTGTGCGAGCGGAGTGAGGTCAGCCGCTTGGGCACAGGCCGGCAGTTAAGGCTTATACACCCATTTAAAGAATTGTTAGGCTGCACATGTTAATGATAGTTCCAGGCATGGGCCAGGATTTCCTGCTTTACTTCCCTGTATCCGTCAGCCATAGCGGTGGGGAGGGAAAAGTAGGTACTTTGTGCCTTCCCAGTCAGCAAGGGGGCACGACCCGGACCCAGTCATCAATGGACCCAGTCGTCAACGGACCCAGTCACCACCCCTCAGATGTGGCTGAAATCTCAAACATCTGCAGATAAATTCAATGTCAAATTTTGGCCGGAATTGCATAGCTCGCACTCAAGGATCCAGCAGCGCAATGCGTTGCACAGCGATCATGAACAGGGCTGCAAGCTCCTGCTCGGTCTGGTTCTAACAATTGACAGGGTGCTCGGCTACTTGCTCCTGCCGGATACCTACCTCGGTCAACTGCTGGAGAAGTTTGTTCATGTTGTAGGAAGAGCAAAATGAGGGGAGGAGTCTGCGTCTGGGATTCTTCCCTCCTGTACCTGCATTATCCATCTGTGTCACAGGGTGGGATTAAGGGCTTACCCACACTATGTACAGTTGCTTTGAACCGGGCCAAATCACACTTGTCCCCCCTCCCATCTCCCCCGACTGCCCGCACTCACATTACATTCGGGCCTGGGCACACTTGCTTGGAGAAGCGCTCTCGCTCAGCACAGTAGAGATTTCTCTAGTTATATTGTTTTAGTCGTTTGGAATGCGGTGACACGCAGTCAAATATTTCGCCGAACAGATTCGCCACGTTTGACGCTCATAAACAGTCATAAAGTCCTCGTGCTGCAGGAATTAGGAGGTTTGCTGAAGGCGCAGCTGTGGTGCGTTTTTAATAAACTACGACAGTTTGCGTTCATTGAACGGTAAGAATGATTAATAAATCCATATGAAACAGTCCCTTAAAAGTCACGTCTTGCTTTCAGTTTCGGGCTTTTTGCAGGTCATGCGTTTTGCAGTCACACACAAGCGTACCGCGCACGGTTTGAATCGCATAGTAGTGTGAGTAGACCCTAAAGTGCAGACCTCAGAGGGTGGATTAGTGACAAATTGTAAGATCAAAGGTGGTGCTCTGGTGGATGCCATGCTTTCTTCCTGCAGGTACCAGGTGTCTGTGTTTGGGGTGGTTGATCGGTCAGCAACTGCTGTTGAGAGAGAGAGAGAGAGAGAGATAGATAGATAGATAGATAGAGAGAGAGAGAGAGAGAGAGAGAGGGAGAGGGAGAGAGAGAGAGAGAGAGAGAGATACCATCTCGTGGAGATGCTTCTTCCAGTCTGGCTAAGATTGTGTGGTTTATGTAGCTTGTGGCTGATGAGCTACTGCTGATGCCCATCAGCCTAGAGCGAGGATTTGGATCATAATCAGGCAATTGAAAAAAGAGGCTTGAGTTTCTATCACTCCATTTTGACTATGGACACACTATACCTACACTGTAAAAATGATGGCTTCCACACAATTCCTACATGTCGTCCCAACGCAAGTTAATTGAACATAAAACAATTAAATTGACCCCAAAAAAGCCCTCGATATTTATGCTGTTTCAGCTCATTTTAAATAAAAAGATTGAACAAGCAGCAAAAATATTACTTTGAGTGTACATACATTTCTGTCCAAACAGCTTTCAAAAGTTGATTTTGCATGATGCCCTTAATGTCTGTGTGTACTAGGCATGTGCAGACAAGCTGAAGAGAGAAATGGAGCTGTATGGTTATCCACCCCAATTCCCTGAAGAAGATGAAGAGGAGGAAGAGCAGAAGAAGACCTCTGATGAAGTCATCATCAAGGACAAGACAAAGGGCAAGAAGGTGAATATGTGTAATTGTGAGGAAACCACAGCTAAAATTAGGGCTGGATAATAAGATGCAAAACACAACAACTAAATTTCATTTTCCTCAATTATATAATTGTCCTTGTGCCACTAGGCCTAGTGACTGATTTTAGTCTGATTTATACTTTCTCCTGGCGCTGTGGCACAAGCCTCTGCTGACAACACACACAGTCATGGAGGATTTCATACTTTATCCGCTCGTTGCACTATTATTTGCACTATTATTTTTTCAAAACCATTATCTACTCTAAGTAACTATCATGGCAAAACAGTGGTGAAGAAGTTAGCAAGTGAAGTTGCTAAGTGATTGAGAATTATTTTAAATAGCAAATAAATAATTTAGACTATTTAATGTATTCAAGCTAACTGCATCCTAAATGCAAAACATTATGTACAGTAAAATTAAGAGAATTTACTTGAAGGGAATAGTTCACCCTTTGACCACCAAGCCAAAATGAGTTTTCTTCGCAGGGTGGCAGGGCGCACCCTTATAGATAGGGTGAGGAGCTCTGTCACCTGGGAGTAGAGCTGCTGCTTCTCCACATTGAGAGAAGTCAGCAGAGGTGGCTCAGGCGTCTGTTTCGGATGCTTCCTGGACTCCTACCTAGGGCGGTGTTCTAGGCATGTTCCACCGGGAGGAGGCCCTGAGGAAGAACCAGGACACGCTGGAGGGACTATGTCTCTCGACTGGCCTGGGAATACCTCGGGATTCCCCGGAGGAGCTGGAGAAAGTGTCTGGGAAGAGGGAAGTCTGGGGTTCTGCTGCCCCCGCGACCTGGCCCAGGAAAAGTGGATGAAAATGAATGATTGAATGAATGAATGGATAGTTCACCCAAAAAAGATACTTTACCTACCATTTACTCATGCTTAATTGGTTTTAAACCTTTAAGAGTTTCTTTAATTTGTTAAAGAAGATATTTTGAAAGCTTATGACTTCCATAGTAAGAAAAACAAATACTAATAAAGTAAATGGTTACAGGTCTCTAGCTTTTTTTTCTCCAAAATGTCTTCTTCTATGCTATAAGAAGAAAGAAACTCAAAGGTTTGAATTAAGTAAAGGGTGAGTAAATGATGACAGAATTTTAATTTTTTTTTTGGTGAACTATCCCAAAATATTCTGGGGAACTTTTTTGCAAAATATATGCATTGATTTATTTATTTTTTCTCTCTCAAAGTTTTAAAAGAAACATAAAAGCCTTCACACCAGCCAGTTGTTTTGGATTTCTAAATATGCTGTCCCATGCAGTTTGGCCAGACTTGGCTCCAATTTATTGGCTCCATTTAAAATTGTGCACACTGCCAGCTGAAATTGTCGCACACACACACTGTTACGGCCCAAAACTCAACACTGGCTCGAACAGCAACAACCAAGGTTTGAGCTGAACATATGAAAGACACAGACGACTGAATTAATAAATTGACGTTCCGTCAATATTCTTTAATTTACAGAAATAATAAACAAAACCGTAACAAAACAAAAATCAAATAAACAGGTAGGGCAGCTAAGGAAACAGGTCTCTGACTGTACTGTTTTTAAATGGACAGATATTACCTACAACTCCTGTAAAAGGAATAAAAAACAGGTGAGTCTTCCGGGCCACTGCTTACCTTCACTAAACTAAATAAATACCAAAACGTGACTATGAAAAATAATCCACTACCTGCTATGGAAACAAAATATCAAAATAGACAAACTAGTTAACAAAAGGTTAACAATAACATAATTCTAAAGAGAGCGGCATGTAGATGAATCGCCTGGCATGCTGAGCACCGCCAGCCAGACCGCCTGAGCGCAAGCCACCACCAAACTGCGGGAGAGCAAGAGTCAGAGAGAGAGAGACTGAACCGCCATTGCTGTCAGCCTTATGTACTGGGAATCCCCCGTGACGTCACGGGCGTCATCCAATCCTAGACAAGCCGGGTAGGAAACTCCTCCTATAACTCAAGCGCAACAAGCACAAATCTGCAACAAATGAATATGAATTAAATAAAACACAGACCCACGTAACACACATCAAAGCAAAATTCTGCCAACACCACAATGACGTCACATTCGATACACATTCGGCTTTGAATGTTAAATTGACTAATAATCCAGTAGGATAAAATCTTTCTCTGGCAGTGTCAGCCAGCTGGTACTCAAACCGATGTTATTTTAGTGAACATAAACTAAAACTAAGACTAAAACTGTTTTTAATGAAAACTAAAACTAAATGAAATTAGCAACAGTTACTGAAAAAACAAATAAATTAATAAGCAATTAGAAAATCTGACTTGCGACTGTTTAGAGAATACCAGTGATGGCACTTCTTGCTCGTCAGGTGAAGCAGCCAAACACATCAGCCAAGCACGTGTACATAAACAGAAAACATATTTTAAATGTAACTTTTAAAATATTATTAAGCATAAACATATGTTTCATTATGCTCTATAGAAAACATTTAGCGAAATATATTTAAAATATCCATTTTATGTCAAATTTAACGAATCAGCTATTAAAGCTGTGTTAATAAAACAATTTCTATTACTGCTTGTGCAAGCTACTGTTTGCTTATTTTGGAAAGGTTTGTCATTTTCTGACAATGAAGAGAAAATTAAAACCACAAAATACTTTTGATCATGATTGTCAGCAGTATTCACTGATTTAATAAAGTGAACATTGTGTTAGTATGTAATTTGAAACTAAAACAGATTCATATTTTGAACGTCACTTTCAGAGCAAAGCTGTAGCGAAGTCTGGAAGCTCCAAGTTCCAGTGGGACATCATGAAATCTCTGGGACTGCAGGATGCTGAAATTGTGAAGTTTGCTGAAGCTGAACATTGGCTGGATTATTTCCCTCCTCTTGCTGTAGAAGATCTGAAGAAAATGGGTCTAAAGGTTTGATAAGTTTATTTTACTATGTGCCATTTAATGCTATGTGACTCTAAATAAAGCCAGTGTCTTTTACTCCATGTTTTAGGTGGATTGGCGTCGTTCCTTTATTACCACCGATGTAAACCCCTTTTACGACTCCTTTGTGAGGTGGCAGTTCATCAATTTGAAAGAGAGAAAAAAGATCAAGTTTGGGAAAAGGTATGGTGAAAAATTAGTTATCATTACCTTTAGAGGGAAACTAATATATCAATGTTTCTTATTAATAAATATGGATAGTAGTCAAATTTAAGCATCCACCCTCCACACCTATGCACACATACTGTGTATGAAGAAAGTATTGGAATGTCACAATTCACTGGACACTCGACTCACAATTTTAGTCATGATGTTTGGCTCACGATACAATTTCTTCACAATTTTTCTAACAAAATGAGTTGAATTTAGATAACAGTGCCCTTTTATAATTTGAAATGCTGCACATAAAATAAAGTATATTTTTGTCTAATAACAGAGCAAAGTTGCAATTTTAAAAATGATTTTCAAATCAAATATAAAATTAATATTACAACTAAAAGAATTACATTTAAACACATTTCAATTTTGTCTGCTTTTCTTAGCTTAGCTAGCAAGTTGTTGTTGTTGATGTTGTTGTTAGTATGATTATCTAAAGGTCAGCATATCCACATTTTTCTGGTACAAGCTGAGATCTCTGCACATTTATGATGTCATCTAGTTATACGATTGATCTGGTAAAACAGTGTTTCACATTATTTATTAGATTATTACAGTAAACAAAATACAAGAAGTGCTCAAAATGTTATTGGTCGATAACTATGCTGTGCTAAGACATACCCTAGTCAAAATGATTTAGTTACTAAATCCAAGGTTATTATAGTTAACGAAAACGAAAGAAAAAAACGAAAACTAAAATGTAAAATAATTGTCGTTAACTGAAATAAAAATAAAAACAAAGAGTTTTTCCAAAAAACTAGAACTAACTGAAACTGTATTGCGTACTAAAACTAACTGAAACTAACTAAAATTATAGCAAAAACCTCCTTCGTTTTTGTCTTTGTAAATGTATTAAATACATAATCTTACTGTAAGCCTTTTAGAAGAAAATCTATTTACTCCGCGCTGCAGGTGTTTGACCTGTACCTTAGGGCACCTCAGAGTCTGTAATCCTGCTGCCATTTGCCAGATAGAGCCGGTTCTCCTCCAGTCATCCGCGCTGTTGGTCCCGCGACAAAAACAACAAGTGCACATGACAGCAGCACGGTGACAGCATTAAATACAGAGACTTAAAACTATTACTTTAACACGTTTGTGGCCATTAATGGGTTTTATCTCTGTATCGCCATCGCGAATGAATCTTTTTAAGCGGATCTTCTAAGTGAACCGGTTGAACTAGTTCACCTAATGGAACTGAATCATTTGAAACAATTCACGTCTCCAGTAAGCACTCGTCCACAACCTACTTATTTTTAACAAGCCTAATACCGCCCTCTAACTTTAAATAATACAATATATATACTCTTATTCAGTTATTAGAACAGTAACGTTACACAAAGATCAATTTGAGAAGCTTAACCGATAATACGGTGCGCGATTCAGTGAACACAAACAGTACATGACAGCCTGCTGTGACTAAACTAAACTTGAACAACTGCACCGCGGGTAAACAGAGGGCTTAAATGAGAGGATCTGGTAAAACGTAAGTTTATGTCATAACAGAAAATCGTAATGGAATTTAAATAAGTGAATCATACTTCAGTTGGGTTGCAAAACTTTACTATAAGACATTTTTCAGATCATGGTGATGTTTTAACTGATTAATTCAATCACACATATTGTACTTAAGGCTGCTCCTGCTATCTTGTGGGCTGTTGTATTTGAATTTGAGGATGGGTAGATGGTAGACAGTGGTAGATGGTAGTGGTCACGTGTCCTCTGAAAACAGGTTTCAAAAAATGTATGGCTGAGTTTTTATTAAACAATATTTATTCTGTTGATTTTGAATCTTGCATCTAACAAATATCCTTATTTAGAAAAAAAACTAAAAGTAATACTGAAACTAATAAAAACTAAACAAACTAAGCAATTTCAAAATATAGAAACTATTAAAAACTAGTAAATTTCCCTCTGAAAACTAATTAAAACTAACTGAACGAAATAGAAACTAAAACTAATAAAAAATCCAAAAATATTATCACCTTGTGATCATGAATGGAACATTCAAAAAGCAACTCATGTAAACACCTTAATCAAATTACTTAGTCAGATCAAGTCAAATAATTTGATTACTGATGTCCATGTAAATGTAGTCTCTGTCTATCTCCCCTGCATCTGAAAATGCGTGTAAAAATCAGCTGTAGTGCACATACTGAAACTCCCCTTTTCATGCAAACCCCTCCCTCTTTCGCCACTCGACACTCCCACCTAAACCGGACTCACCCACTTTCCTGACTTTTTTTCAAACTTCAGGTGTGAAAACACCCTGCTGAGACAGGTGGGTGTGTGGCCCTTTAAAAATGCTCAGACTTTCTCATGTTTATGTAGGCCCCGTTTACGTTTTAGTTTTAAAACGGCGTTTTAGAAGGAAAACGATCCGCGTCCACACTGGCGTTTCACCTAGCGTTTCTGAACAACTCTCCGTCCACACTACACCGCTGAAAACGCACATCACGTGACCACACACACACACACACACACACACACTCTGGCATGCGATGCAGCGTATGTGGACGTCTGAGCTCCAGGCAGTCATCTACCCAGATGAGAGCTGTACACGTCAGACTGTTCATCAAGGATCTACCGCTGGATGTAATCTCACTATATTTGCAATATTTGTTAAACGTGATATTTAATTCATCCTGTTTTCTATCCAATGACATATTCCCTGACTTTTTGAATCTATTACTTGTTCTCAGGTAACGTGTTTTGGATAAGCTCAAAGATATTAATTAATGTAACCGCGTACACTGATTCTGCACATTTGACTGATCGCTCGCCTTTATTTCCTATATTGTTTAAACTTATTGTGTGTTCTACTTTTATAATGACCATTATTGATCATTAAAGCTGACATTCAGCAAAAGAGAGGGTATGTTTCATATTTTCAATGAAAATGAAAGGAGGCAGTAATGTTATAGGTTCCGTTTTGTTATAAATATGCATACAGTGAAGATGATGCTCATATAAATATGCAGCTACACGACGCCTCAACATTTCTGATGTCTGTTAAGTTGCTTATATCAAAATGAAAATGGGCAGTTCCTTAAATCAGTTTTTTGTTTTATTGCTAAGAAAGTGAAACAACGCCGCCAGTGTGATGTGAATGAGGTTGTAAAGTATACTGTTCATTTTGAAGATTTACCCGACGTGTCCTCGGAAGTTTGTCCATTTTCAGATGTCTCCGTTTTCCCCCATCTAAACTAACACGGAGCAGCAGCATTTTAAAATGAAAACGGCCTCTCCAGAGTTTTCAAAAAGCTCAGTTTTCGGCACTTGAAAACTCCGGCGTAGTGTGGACGGATGACGTAACTGTAGCAAAACTTACGCGTTTTAAAACTAAAACGTATTTGTGTAAATGGGGCCTTAATATGCATGTCTAACACTGTTTTTAATGTTATAACTTTTTCTTGCAGATATACAATTTATTCTCCTAAAGATGGGCAGCCCTGCATGGATCATGACAGACAGACAGGAGAGGTGGGTGTTACTTTTGATTTAGAAATTCCTTTGTAAGTATAAAATAGGACGAATGTCTTGTAGTCTTATAGTAAAGGTTTTTTTTTTTCAGGGAGTTGGTCCTCAAGAGTACACTCTCATTAAGATGAAGGTTGTGGAACCTTACCCAACAAAACTGGGGTAAACTTCAAATCATATGTTCCTATGGGATATGTAAGATTGTTTTATTTACATTTTTTTTTTTTTTTTTTTTAGTTTTTTAAGACGACAGTATCTCCAGCAGAAATGGTAAATGGTTTTAAATGGCAAAGATATCTGTGTTTTTGAAACTGAATAGAGCAGAAGTCAATGATTCATTTGAATTATTTAGCCTGACATGTTTACTGCTTCAAAATATTATAAATGTTTCTCAAATTAAAACATATATTGTGTTTAAAAGGGAAATTATATATATATATTTTTTACTCAAACATTTAAAAAGAACTTATTTTAGAGGTGTAATCACAATACAGTGAAACCGTGATATTTTTATCCAAGGTTATCATACAGGCAGAATCTGCCGGCCCATGCCTAAGTACCATAGTACCAAACACATGGTACAAAACAATATTTACCTGTTTAAAGAAGTTGATGTGAAGATGTTTGTTCTCTTAATGTTTTCAGTGCTCTTAAAGGCAAGACCATTTTTCTGGTTGCTGCAACCCTGAGGCCTGAAACCATGTTTGGTCAGACGAATTGCTGGATTCGACCAGATATGAAGTACGTTGTGTTTGAGACGGCCAATGGCGACTTGTTCATCAGCACGCAGCGGTCAGCCAGGAACATGTCCTATCAAGGCTTTACCAAAGAGAATGGAGTGGTTCCTGTGATCATGAACATCATGGGACAGGTTTGTGTCCCTAAATGTACACCGCTAATGCTAAATACAGTTGGCCCATTTGCATGAGTTGACCTCATCTCATCCCCCTAGATTTCTGAAATAATAGAATAATTAGAAAAATTGGTGGAAAAAACAGAAAACAAATATTTTAAACTGTAATAAATTCAAATATTTTATAAAGAAAATGGCAAAATATTACTATTCACATTGACCTGATCAGTTTATGAGCCTGGCCAAAACAAGCTCATAAACATAAATGGACAAAACAAAGCTTCACTACAAATCATGAACAACATAATAAAGGTTTGGTTCTGCAATATTAACATGGTCAAAATGACAAACATTAAACGTGAGTGAACCACTTTATTACTTATTTATTTGTTTTACTTTGGTGTAATAAATTGGCAAAACAGATTAAAGATGCAGTAGGTGAACCAAAATTCTAACCGGTTAGCATAATATCTTTGAAACTCAATTTCAAAGCCACGCCTCCTGAAACATGAACGCGCCTTAAAGATGACCGCAGCTGCCCACTAGTTCATGCCATTCACCAGTTTGGAAATGTTATAGTAACTATTATATGTAGCATGTTTTCAGTTGTGTGGCAAGCAGAACTTGTCATAATATTTCATGAATGCAAGGATCGCTGATCTCTCTCATGTGCTTTGCTCTAAAGCAGGGGTGTCCACACTTGGTCCTGGAGGGCCGGTATCCTGGAGAGTTTAGCTCCAACCCTAATCAAACACACCTGAAGCAGCTAATCAAGCTCTCACTAGATATACTAGAAACTTCCGGTTAGGTGTGTTGGAGCTAAACTCAGCAGGACACCGGCCCTCCAGAACCGAGTTTGGACACCCCTGCCCTAAAGCGAGTATTGTATGCTAAGTGGTTGGCCGGCGAGGTGTAGGAATTACACATTACTAAGCTATACTTATATGCTATTTCAGAGCGAATATTCAAAGTAGCATAGTTAACAATATAGGGAGGAGCATCAAAGGTTGTCATTGTTTAAAAATGAACCAATGTGAATATAAAACCAACTTCACCTCAGTAAAACAGACTAGGCGGAATAGCGCTATTTATTTATCTTTTGTTAAACTAAATATAAATCTACATTATCGATGCTTTGAAAGGACCTTATGTCACATCAATCATTTGCCAGAAGATTTCAGTGCAACATTTCTGTGCATATAACCCATTCATAATACAACAAAAACTACATAAGCTTTGTTGTTTAAAATAGTTTTATAACAGAACATCACCTTTCTAAAAGAAATACTTCAGCCATGATGTCATCTTTCCTCAAGCGTGCAAAAGTAACTCCAATATTGATTCAGGATTTTGAAAAGTTTTGATTCAGCATTTGTTTTTACAGCTGTGACTGTCTCTTGTGCACATGAACAAACGTCGCACGCGCAAATGGCGGATCTGCATGAACAGATGCGCAGATGTACAAATCTACATTTGTTAACAGACAGTTTGGGCTACTTATTAATGGGAATTGTCAGCCTGACAATATTAAATTGGATGAACATTTTTTAGTCTTATGTCTTACTCAGAATATAAAATAAATGTAAATGCATTTAGATCATTTACAGGGTTCATACGGTCATGGAAAACCTAAAAAAGTCATGGAATTTTGTCATGGCATTTTCCAGGCCTGAGAAATTTTGGAAGTTTTAGAAGTCATGGAAATTAGTTTGCTTAGTTAGTTAGATTAGTTGGAAATTAGTGCTGGTCGATATTGAAAAAATCTGACATTATGATGTTTTGTATTTCTGTGATGTATATTGCGATGTGAATACAATTTCACCAGGTGATTTAGGAGTGAATCTTGAATAACATATAACAAATATAGATAAATAAAATAAAGATAAAAGTGAATTATAGTTTTCAGGTATTCACTCTTCAGGTACAGATGTTGAATAATCAACACTGAATAGTCTTTATTGTATATTATTTCATCTTAATTAAAGTTACAGTAAATTTCTTGTGGCCGGATGTTTTAAAATGTGAAATATTGAAATGTTCACACAGTCACAGGTCTTAAAGGGATAGTTCACTCGAAAGATTAAAATGTACTCACTGTTTACTCACCCTTCACTTGTTTCAATACTATAGGAGTTATTAAATTAGATTCTTTTTGTGTTCATTTAAAAAAAAAGAAAACTCGTAAATGTTTGAAACAAGTGAAAGGTGTAATGAAAATGGTCGTTTTTGGGTGAACTATCTCTTTAAAAATGTGCAGGTGATAAACCTACTCCATTATGATTGAACTCTATATTAAACTATAATCCCAATATTGCATTACCTGTGATGTGACTCTTGCAGATGCACACATTGCGATATCGATGCTGAAACAATATATTGTGCTGCCCTAAATTGATTATAGGTTAGTTGGCTTTACTTCATTTCTGTCCTTGGCCAAAAACTTGCTCTCACACTGTTAGTGCTGTGTAAGCATTATCAAAATCAATTTTACATAGATATAAAAACAAATTTGAACAAAATAGATTGTTGCGTGTTCTATTATATGCTGTAATAAATTTAAACATCATTATTTTTCTTATTGTTTACCATGTATATGTAGAAATTACATGAAACATTACGTCATGAAAATATACTTGAACGTTCTGGTATATTTAGTAGTAAAAATGTGTATGAACCCTACATTTACTTTAATTATTATTACTATTGGAATGTGAGGAGACTTTTAACCAGCACAACAAGAAATGTTTCTAAAGACAATCACCTGTTGTACCTTTTTATTATTAATATTTTTAAAAGTATGTTTATCGACAATATACATAACAGTATGTAGAATTTGAGAATGCAAAGAATATCAGGACTTTTTTTTTAAACAATTAGCAAAAAACAAATAAAAGTAACAATAAAAGCTAAACAAATACAACCCCCCGCCACCCCCCCATCCAAACAAGGTATAATTTGATGATAATAATTGCGAAACCAACATCACTACTTGCTATACACTTTTATACACATATACACTTATTTAACAACACACTTTACATGCCAATTTGCACATAACAGCTGCACATATAACGTGTTGTATATAGTAATAAACATGTACATACACTAGTCAATCTGTATATTTGCACTCACTACTTACTTCTATTTTTTAAAAATATATTTATTATCTGTTTCTTGTACTGTCTCTGTAATCCTGTTGCACTGTAGAAGCTCTGTCACGAAAACAAATTCCTAGTATGTGTGAACATACCTGGCAATAAAGCTCTTTCTAATTGTCTCAAATTTTGTCAAAACATATCTCATTTTGATGTTAAGTAAAGATAGTTGAAATAGTTGATGGTAATATTAGATAAAAACAATAATGTCCAGAAATGATGCACAAATAAATTACATTTACACGTATGATTAAACATTAAATTAAAACAATTTCTGTTGCACCTTTAAGAAAGAATCAACTTGACCTGTAAAGGATGTACAATGAAATGTCATAAATGATAAATTCAGTACATTTTGTTGATACGCTTCCACCTTATAAAATACAAAAAAATTATTACAGTGATTCTTATTTAATTGTAATAAAATTATATTTTAAAATAGAAATTAAATAATATTAACATCACACTTTTTGTTGTTTTTATTAGTCATAGTAAAAAGAAGATTATAATGGTGCAAATGTTTTCGAGTTAAAAATGTGTGTTTCTGTTTCATTATTCTATTAATATTTAATCTAGTCTCACTTGTGTCTATCAGGACGTCCTTGGCTGTGCATTGAGCGCTCCTCTCACCTCATACAAGACCATTTATGCCCTGCCAATGCTCACCATTAAAGAAGACAAAGGTACGTCATCCCGTAATATCCTTGCATCACATTACTCCTCCACAGACACCATTCATCTCTTAATGGTCTGCAGGGCAATACCACATGCTTTTAAGAGCAGAGTGAAAGCAGCATTAGTCATTGTAGAGTACAGTGAAGTTGGGACAAATGGAGCTTGGAAATAGCTGTAATGGATGTTCCCCCAGGCTGCATAGACCACATCACTCCAAACACAAACGGCTTCTTATAAAATATTTTTATTTATTTATTTTTTTGCATACCCCGGCCTTCTGCTTTTCATCCTTTTCCCAAATGATGTTTTCTGATGTGTCAGAAATGTTAGTATTGATAGCTGTTGTTTGTCTATTGTCTAAAAAAAGTCACATGGAGCATTTAGAGCAGGGCTCTCAAACTCAAATTGGCGGGGGGCCATTTCAGTGATTGACAATTTATAGGAGGGCCGTTTTATCATTCAAGCACAAGAAAAAAGTGGAAACCTGACATTATTGATGCATCTTAAGACAACTGATGTGATGTTTCTATTTCAAGCATTACCTGTCACCAGTGATGATGCAAATCAGCATGTTTATCGTGTCAAACATCAGCTGCTGAAATATATCTGTGTTTGTTGTGTGTTAGAAACACACAGTCATTCTTTCACAGAGTATATGCAGTCAAAACTCCAGCTTTTTGGTTCTTGTTGTACATATTGAAGGGGGAGTTTAAAATGGTATAAAAATACTAGAAATAATAGACATAATAATTATTATTTTGTCCAAACCAATTGTCCCAATCAGTAGTCACGTGTATAATCATATCAACAAGACCAGACGTGTGCAAAGCAACCGGGAATAAAAGGTGTGTTCAGTTCGCTAGGATCATCAATCATCATCAAACGTGATCAAGAGTGAGTTTTACAAGTTTATAATGTTTTAAAACAGAGCACGTGTGTAATGAATTACAGCGATTTACTTCAGCTTTACTTCATCAGCACAGCCGCGTGTCAGAACAATTATAAAGGAAGACGCTTCAATCCCGGTTTGTGGACGTTTAATCGGGTTTATTTTGTACATTAATATAAGAGATATCCGTACAGCAGTGGAGATTAACCTGGATTCTGTCACATATGCGTGCAAAAAAGATCTCTCTGTGTGTGTGTGTGTGTGTGTGTGTGTGTGTCTGCTGCGGTGTGTATCTGTGTGTGCACGCCTGAACTTTGTAACGACATTATGTGAGAATCATCGATGCAACTGCACAACAAATACTCATTGGTAAAGTTCTTACTGTAGTATTTCTCACAAACGCTATGTGAGATCTGCTTCCTTTAAGTCTGTCTGTTGTCTGACGCAGCCGAGGGAGGAGATTAAGCAGAAAGGCACGTAGAAACGGTAGGTGGGGAGGACTAGCCTTAAAGGCGCAGTACGACAAAACAGCCCCCAGTGCAAAAATGTATAAAATAGAATCTTATAAAAGATATAATAAAAAATCTGATGGGTGTTTTGAGCTGAAACTTTACAGACACATTCTGGAGATGCAAAACACTTATTAAATCTGAAAAAGGGGTAACCTAGGTGCCCTTTTACAAGTTTAATTCAACTAGCAGTATAAGTTTACCAATGTACATAGTTTTTATGCAAATCTTAATAATCATATGAGGAAAATCTATTAAATGAGACTATTTGAATAAATAAATTAGTAAAAATAGAGCACTTACGGACGTTTGAATCAGCCACAGAATTAAAACGCATGTGTGTTACTCTCGACCGTACACTGAGAGAAAATGAAATTAAAATTAATCTAAATGCAGTACTTTAAATATCAACTAGGTCAGGGGTCACCAAACTAGTTCCTGAAGGGCTGGTGTCCTGCAGATTTTACCTCCAACCCTAATCAAACACACTTGAACAAGCTAATCAAGGTCTTACTAGGTATACTTGAAACACCCAGGCTGGTGTGTTGGGGCAAGTTGGAGCTCAACCCTGGAGGGACACCGGCCCTCCAGGACCGAGATTGGTGACCCCTGGACTAGGTGGTGTGTCAAAACCACAAGTGGCTAGGTGCTGCTGCACAACAATGATAGAGGTTATAAAGTATACGTTTTGGTGGGCTGAATCTCGTTATATTTTTAATATCAGCCCACGCCAGAGGGACGGAGGAAGATGGGCCGAAAATGGCCCACGGGCAGGCAGTTTGAGACCCCTGATTTAGAGCTAAACCTCCTGCTGACTTATGGGTCAAAAATGACTCGTGCCCCATTTTATCAGCAGAAAAAAACTCACATTTTTTGTTTAATCTTAAAGTTTGGTGACTTTTTGTAAAATTGCACGCAACGTTAGAAAAAATGTGTCCTTTATCTTCATGAAGGCTGTACACATTTAGGGTACAATCGTTTGGGTCAACTTTGGACCACCTATTAAAAACAATTACACCACAAAAACTACTGGCACACACAAATTTGAATCTGCTGCTTTATATTTATGAATACAGGTACTTAAAATATAGCCATTACTTTCGTCAAAAACGAGTGTTTTCCACTGATGAAACACTGAAATATTGCATACCGATAAGGGGACAACTTAGACATTCGCAGAGTTTCTGATAAAGATGAGGTTGTTTCTTTATGTAAAATAGATTTTTCTTTCAGAGGATTGAAATTTAATTTAGCTGCTTTATTTTTGCTATATGCAGTTGAAGTCAGAATTATTAGCCCCCCTGAATTATTATGCCCTTGTTTTTTCCCCAATTTCTGTTTAACAGAGAAAATCGAAACAATCGAAAAAATATATAGCTTAAAGGGGCTCATAATAATGACCTTAAAATGGTTTTTAAAAAATTAAAAACTGCTTTTATTGTAGCCGAAATAAAACAAATAAGACTTTCTCCAGAAGAAAAAATATTATCAGACATACTGTGAAAATTTCCTTTCTCTGTTAAACATCATTTGGGAAATATTTAAAAAAGGAAAAAAATTCAAAGGGGGGCTAATAATTCAAAGACAATGGCAGGGTTAAGTCATCATGGTACAGTATGTTGTTGAAATCTCACTTGTCCTCACAGGAACTGGAGTCGTCACCAGTGTGCCGTCAGATGCACCAGATGATATTGCAGCTCTAAGGGACATTAAAAAGAAACAGGTGTTTTGCTTGTGTTATGGCATTTCATTTTCTATTGAGTTTGATTTTCCTTAGTGCATTTTGAGATAACTGCATTTCAGATAAGCTGAATGTACCTAATACAAATACGCCTGAATGTTTTTTCAGGCATTGAGAGAGAAGTATGGAATTCAAGATTTTATGGTGCTACCATTTGAGCCGGTAAGTAGTTCATTTTGTTTATTTATTTATTTTATTTATTTTATTTATTTATTTAAAGACTCCATTCAGGGCTGAAAAATAAGACTTTAAAATGGCTGCTTTAATTTTAGCTTTGCCATCGCAGCAATAACTCACAATCTTTTTCAAACTGCACACTGAATTGAAATAAAAATAATATTGTTTTAGCTTTATACAATTCTAACTTGACTCAAACTTTGATTTTTATCTAGAATATGCACTACGCAGTGAAATTCATTAAAAGAGTGGGATTTACTTTGTAATTTTTGTCATGACATTCACTTGTAATTTCCGAGTGAAAATTATTTAGGAGAAATGTCAATTTAAACATGAAATTTTGAAGTACACGGAATGAAACGTCTTTTTATTTAAAGTTATTGTTGTTTTGCAACTTCATGAAATTCAATCTTGTCTTTTAATTTTAATGTTTAAAATTTTTAAAAAAAAAGTTTGTATCAATAAATCAACCATTTTTTATAAAGAACCTTACTGCAACTAGGGGTGTAACGGATCACAACCCACAGTTCGGAATGCATGTGACCCGCAAATTAATTTTTTGAACCTGTAGGTTAATCCAACATTTATAACAGTTGCAGAGAGATCGCTTCCCGCGTCATTCAAATCCTGTATAAAAGCATTTAGGCTTCTCTGTATAACATAATGATGACAGAAAAAGTTTGATGATGACAGGAAAATAAATGCTTTGTTAGGTTAATAATTAAAGGTGTTTTCTATTACTGTTTGTTTAGCCTGCATCAATGCATCCAGTGTAAAGCACAATTAAACATTAAAAGATCGTGATCTCAATTCAAACCCGCACAACAAAAATGATAATGATTTGCATATGTTTAATAATCCTTCAAAGCGCTGCATTTAAATCTGCGTTTGATCGAGAGAAATTACGTTTTTACACTTTTTCAGGTGGTTACAAACAAGCGGCAACCTCCCGCTCTCCCTCGGGAAGCCAATACGGAAGTAACTGAAACTGCAATTCATCAAAATTCCGCTAGTCCTGGCTCCATATGGAGCAAATTGCAATTGAGCCCACCGTTAGAATGGCCAACTTTACAGCAGAAAAAAAGGTGTTTACAGCCTGGTACAAAGAACGATTTTGGTTCATATAGCTAATATTACCCTCCATGACAACTGTGAGGGGGGTGAATTTTTTTATAACTCATCCATTTCCTTTATATTAGGTTATATTAAGTTTGCATAATTAAGGGCGTGGCCACTTGAGTGACAGCTAGGTCTCGCTGGTCGCCGTCACTTCACCTCAGCTGAATCCGGCAGATTAGCCACTGAACTCGGCATATTCATCGTATTTTTGTTTTGTTTTATGTGGCTTTACACAGTCAGCTGCCTTTTGGACTTATTTCTTACAATTATCAGATGATATGGGATGCTGTGTGCACTTAATTGTGCTCACAAACCATTCACGTGGCCTCGTTTCCCATGTGAGTAAAGTTATATACTTGTATACCATCTCTATAAATGTATTTGTTTTATTTAAGATCATTTATCATTAATATTTTTCTTTAGACCCGTGAAGCACTCCAGAATGTGACAGATTGATTAGCTGTGGGCTCTAGAACAGTCATCTGAAGCGTTATCATACAGTGTTATGCAGGAGTTCATCAATAGTCTTGCATTTACTAACTCACACTATATTTGAAATGTTTGGAAGTAATTCGCGTTTTCCTCCTTTAGAAAAACGTCATAAGAACAATGCTTAGTGGCTCAATGTATTACTACAGTGTCTAAGTCTAAACACTTTATTGATATAGTGTACAACCAAGCACATGTGGTCAGAACACAAACGAGTCGCAGGTAATAGAGTATTAACTGTTTCTCCCAAAGTAAAGTCTGTCTTCCAGGTCTAAGCAGAGTGCCAGCAGGTGTCTGTAGCTCCGCTCACTCTCCGCCTTTTTGACCTTGTTTGGTATCCCGCCGTGGGTGCGAAGACGCGCGAACAAAATGGCGACGGTTGGCCGCGCCTACTTGTAGCTTCTTTTGCAGTGTTTAGAAACTTATGGGTGACGTCACGCATACTACGTCCATATATTTTACAGTCTATGATTACAAACAATTAATTAACACAGAAGTACTGGGAGAACAGTTTATAGTTCAGATATAAACACTGATGTTTATGATAAAGATTAGCGTTTAATGGAACGTGACGCTGGTTAATGTTGTAGCAATTATATTGTGTAACCAAGGGGTGGCGACAAACAACCATCAAAATTATGTCACTGAATAGGTTTTCAAAAATGATTCACCTATAATGAAACATGAGGTTTTATGTGTGAATTGTCGAATCATTAATTGAAAATAAATATGATATGTTGTACAAGGTGTTAGATTTCTATATTTAGCATTATCAGCAACTTTAGCAAAGATCATTTTTCGTATTGAAGATTTTCCTTTTTTTCAGCTGGTTCTTTCTTGATTTTGTTTTGATTAAAATTACAGGTTCTATGTTATGTGCATTAAAACTAATGCAGTAATGTTTTTAAATAAATGGAATGCAAATGACTTTTGCCTCCTCCCTTTTTTGCTGATCCGAAAAATGGTCTGATCATAGTGTGATCTGAACCGTGAGATTTGTGATCCGTTACTAACTGCACCCACTACAGTTTTCTTTTGAAATGAACACCAGTCCCACTCACTCGGGTATGATTCCGTCTTTCAAGATATAGCTATTGAAGTTATATGAAAATTCCAGTAGTTTTCTATCAAAATATACATCCCAAATTTCTTAGTTTTATATCTAAAATGTCTAAAATGTTTTTCTACTGTTTTGTTCAATAAAGTGTCAATAATTTATTCATCCTCATAGCTGTCAAGTTTTAATTTGCAGTTTAATCTACAAGTTGTAGGTTACTTAAGTAAAAAATTTAAAGTCTGTCTAAAGTGGCTTATTGATTTGTTCTACCAGGTTCCCATCATTGAAATTCCAGGGTATGGGAATCTGTCAGCTCCACTGGTGTGTGATGAACTTAAGATCCAAAGCCAGAATGACAGGGAGAAACTGGCCGAGGCTAAAGAGAAGGTCTACCTTAAGGGCTTTTACGAAGGGGTGAGACTAACTGAACATCAATACACAAATGCATACAGCAGGTAAAAAAAGTATTTAACATGTCTCAAGGCAAGGCAATGATCCCTAACACAGCCAAGAAAACTCTCAGTGGTTTCAGAAAAAGAAAATAAAGCTTTTAGAATGACCCGGCCAATCACATGACTTGAATTTGATGGAAAATTAGAACTTGAGATCAGAGTTGATAGACGAGACCCACAGAACAGTCAAGATTTTTTGTGCGTGTTAAAATTTTGGGGAAAAAAAATCACACCTGAGCAATGCATGCGTCCTCTCCATAGAAGATGTGTTTTGACAAATAGGCCATACTTTTTTTGTAAAACACAGTTTTTGAAGAACAAAATGATATATTTATGTAGTTTAAAGTCTAATCATTGAGAAAATATAACTTCATTCATGCTTTCACAGTTTTTTATTCATTTTTACTGAACTGTACCTTAAATACATCCTATGATTTGACATAGCAAACATGAAGAAAAACAACTCTTCACTGGGGGTTTCAGTCACATGATCTTCAGTGGGGTCTTTCAACCAGGGCTTGACATTTAACCTTTTTGATCAGCAGCCACTGTGGCTTGTAAATTTCCAACATTACTAGCCACTCGCTATTTTCACTATCCACAATTTTGTTGTTGGGAAAATATATTTTATACACATAAATGACTTTGACATGCTAAAATTACTTAATTTAGATGTTGTGTTATGTCCACATGCCTCGTCATTCATTTCACTTTTTGAGTGTGTTGTGTATGAGCTTGCTCAATGTACATGAGCAAATGGGCTGTGTGGCATTGCAATCAGTTTTTACTTCACATCACTTTTCAGGGCTCAAAATTAAGGATTTACCAAATTTATCTCTGACCACACCAAAAAATAAAATAATATTTCTTAGCCACAAATTTTAAATATGTCAAAACAAGCCAAATATAGCTGTATGTATGCGCTTTTTAATTCAACAAAACTTTTCTTAAAAAAAAAAATTGACATTTTAAAAAGAACTATTGTCATGTATCTAAAACTATGCACAGTAATCTGTCCTGGTTAAAGGTCCCAGATCAGCAGTTAACTACGCATAAATGGGGAGTTAATCTCATATTAAAGCAATTTTATTGTAAAAAAAAATTATAAATAAACAAAAATAACTGTAAACAACAGAAAGCAGGTAAAAACATACCCTGAGGGCCCTATCATACACCCGGCGCAAGGCGCGACGCTATAGTTGTTTGCTAGTTTCAGCTTGGCACAAGTGTCGTTTTGACATTTTGCACCACGCTGTTTAAATAGCAAATGCATTTGCGCTCATATGTGCGCCCATAGGCAATCTGATCTAAAAAAGGAGGCGTGTTGAGACGCATTGCTACTGTGAGGAACTTAAATAGAAGGTTCAAATAGATCAGATCAAAGCTGGTCTATTGTCCAGCACAGAGCGCGTTAGTTGTGCGCCTGGCTTACACATTGCGTAATACACACAGGATGTAAAGCAATATGCAAATATCTTTACAAATGAAAAATAATTACAATATCAAGGATATATATATATATATATATATATATATATAGGATATAATGAGCATATAAGCAGGATATAAATGTAAAGGATTAAAATATTACAATGCATAATATGTTCTAGCCTCCATAAATGTAAAAATCATACTTTCATGCCTTCATCTCAGGGGGCTTTTTTAGTTTATTCATAACAATTTGCTTTTGTATAATGTTATTATTATTAGTAGTATTATTTATTATATGCATATTAATATTTGTTTTATTAAAAACAAGCTTAGATTTGCCCACCTGTCAGGTTTTAGACCATATGGAGCACAGCATGTGTATTTTTCTATAACTCAGTTTTCTGACTACACTTCGTTATTATTGCTCATTTATTTGTTTTCTGGAAATTAGAACTGAATTTAGAAATCGTTTTGAAACTAATCTTTGTGCTTCACAAACGCAATTAATTATTTGTAGGCTAATGGATGTCTGTGCATCCAAGAAGTTTCCCTATCCACGAGAGTGAAAGTAAAAGTTAATAATGAAGAGGCTAATCTCTCATTCTCGCGCTGTAGATGCTTTGTTTAACTGTTTTCTCGCTAGTGAAGCGTTCAGTTTTTCCAATTGCAAAGTGCATCATGTTAATAGCAAATGCTATACACAACTGACCCTTAAAGGGAATGGGAGATGAGACTCTGATTGGTTTATTCTCAAAACACACCTAGAACTCATTAAGAAAATAAGCTCAACCCTTTTAGACCATGCGCCATGGCGTAAAGCGAATTTTTCCGTCCTTAAATTAGCAAAAGTAGATTCCAACACGCCATAATTACTTTTGCGCCCTGCGCTTTGCACTTTGCACATGGATCGTCAAAATAGAGCCCTGAGTGATAATGAAAGGATGATCACGTGGACACGGTAAATGTTAGGCCTGTTTATAATCTGTTAAAGGAATAATTAATGAAAGCAGTGAGCTCTGCTGCTTATAAAATGATTTTTTTTTAAATCGTGAGCTCTTGAGAGCAGCGGCTGTGGGTGCAAGGTCATCGCTTTTTGTCCAGTCTGTTTCAAAGAGAACCGATCGCACCAGTTGCGTTTCCTCTAGGCACGGTTGCTTTGTGCAAGTTAACGGGAGCGTGCATGCTTTTTAACAGTCGCGCGCATCACATCACACGTGCTCGCGAGTGATCATCCTCTCATTCGGTATTTATCTGCCGTCTCTTGCTCGCGCGAACAGTTATTTTTGTCAGTCGTGCTTCTTCTCGATTCTGAGGTCACATTTGCACACATTAGGCAATGCTTATTGCCAAACCATGCTTTAAAGAAAACTACAATTTGAAAATTCTTTTCAACCAGCCAAAGTGGCTAGTGGGAGCGTCTGTCTTACCCGCCACAGCTCAAATCTACTCGCATTTGGCGGGTGTTAATGTAAAGCCCTGCTTTCAACTAATTACAGTTTTTAGTGGAATTGACGTTTAAAATTACAACCCAGGCTCATTCTGAAAACGTACCCCTATATACATTTCTGGAGAGCGCCAAATACATCCCAGGAGCTATGTGTTTTTGTAGTTTTTGTTTTCACAAATCCACCAGAGGCCGCTGTGTACACTTTTTGAGATCTCAGATTTCTCTCGTGAGTACCATTCACGCCTGCTGCATTACCAAAATACATTTCAGTAGTTCTGTACTTTCTCCTTTTACACACAACTAATTTTTTACATATATATATATATATATATATATATATATATATATATATATATATATATATATATATATATATATATATATATACACATACATACATACATACATACATACACAAGGTAAAATTTTGAAAAGAATTTTAGAGCACTAGGCTTGGGGTGTAATATGGTATACCGCGGGATCTAAAAATAGCAACGGTGTCAGTTTCAATACCGTTATGCCGTCATAAAAAACAAAAAAGGCATGTATTAAATATTAAATATTATTTATTTAATGCCTAAAAATGCGTGTGCGTGATTGTCATCACGGGACAGTGTGGAGGAGAGAGAAAGAGAGGTGAGGTAAGATGGCAAGTCGCGCACCAAGTGACCTGCTCTCGAAAAAGAACACAACCTCTGCAGTTTGGCAGTATTTCGGGATTCGACTGAACTAGAAGGGAGACGTGGTAAATACAAACTAGAGGTCTGCATTCCCGCTGCTGTACCGTGGGAGCCGCGGGACCCGACCAGATTTCTTGCGGTGCAGGACGGGAATAAATTTCCAACTAAAGCGCGGGAGTTTTAGCTATATTCCATAATAAAACAGGAGTTTTAGCTATATTCCATGCGAGAAGTTGCAGATGGTCAATCATTTATGGCTTTTATCACAGATATTGAAATCTTAAAGTAATGCTGATACATGGGCGTCACTAGACCAATATTAGGGGTGCTTTAGCTGCCCAAAAAATTCTACTCAGCCCCAAAAGCTTCTGCGATTAGCTCCATGAGTTAATTTGTGATTGCCTCAGTCTGTTTCAATTCATTTAAATGCAGATCAAGAAAACAAGGTGTGTGTTTATCAGTAGATTATATTGTTTGCATATTTGCAGTTTTTTGTTTTAGCTAATGTTATTATTTTAATTTTAAAGCTTAACTGAATGTGAAACATACTGTGGTGCATGTGGTATTAACTACCATACAGTCATGCACAGAAATGATTAAAAACAAATGTACTCATTGTAACTGCATTTAAGAGTGATTGACAGAGATAAACATCACGTGTATTGTATTAAAAATGGATTTGTATTTAATAATCACCCAGATCACTGAATATGTGAATTAGCCTTAAGTCTAGCTTTGTAACCTGGTTACTTTGTTATTTTGAATGCTTTGTGACTGCATATTCCTACACATCTAAACTATTTTTCATTTGTTTTGTTAGATCATGTTGGTGGAGGGTTTCAAAGGACAGAAGGTGCAGGATGTGAAGAAGCCCATTCAGAAAATGATGGTGGAGAAGGTTGGTTGATCTTATGTCCAAACTGATAAAGAACATAATAGTACCATAAATCAGATTTTCAATTGGTTTATTAAAACTTTTAGACATTTGTTTGGAAAATCTAATAAAAAATATTATTAATTAAGTATTATATTTGGTACATTAGACTTTTATAATACATTTATAACAGCTCATACTATTGAAACACATCAAATATTCAGTTCGGTGCAGATGCTGATATGTATATGCCAGATAGTAAGATGATTCTCTAACGTCGTGGTATGATGATATTTAACGCAATAAAACGATGTTAAAAATTTAGTTGCTTCTGCTCAGTAACTGTTCATTTTGAAGCAGTCCTGTTATGGTATTTGCTCTTTCAACTTTCTTTAGTGCATAATGTTGCTGTTTGTTCTCTCATGAACTGCTGGCTGTTATTTTTATGTGTGAGCGCTTTCGGCACACCCTTTGACGCTTTACAGCTGGTACAAGAAAACCTTTAAAATAAATACTCACACAACAGTCTTAAATCTTGCTTTTTGTGCAACAATACATAAAAATAATTCTTAATATAAAATAATAGTTTTGCCATTCATTTACACTACATTTTGTTATGTTATATTATCATTTATGGTCCCATGACCATCAGTTTGCATTTCTACTTGTACCTTACACCCATTCATTCAATTTGGTTATTACATTTCCAATTTAAATTGCAACTTAAAGCGTTAAAATTTGTATGTTATTTACATATTAAGCTGTGTTTTGAAATGGAAATTATTATAATAAAATTTTCATTTAGGATCAAAGTTTGCACGTCATTGAGAATGCAAATTTAAATGCAGGAATGACTGCTGTTTTACAAATCCCATTGTCCTTTTTCAAATTACATTTCAAAATTAATTTTGCTACTCGTGCTTCCATATTTTGAAATTTTTGTCCCTGAAAATGCAACTTTTCAAAATGGATAAAGTGTAACTTTTTGAAAACCATATTGGTCTTCGCTGTATAAATGTAAAAAAGTTGTTTTTTTTGTGAAAATGGTGTCAGAAATGGCCCGTTTTTACTGAGTGGTACAGTATGGTACGGGTCACCTTGTCAGGCTTGTGTTTCCACTGCTAAAAGGGTACCAGTGGTGGGCGTGGTGTACGACAGAAAGTTTCAGTCAACGTTCAGTCCCCGATATGTTACCAATTACAGATAAACTACACACCGCATACATTTAGTCCTTATTTGGGTTCAAAAACAACACGTAACCTATAGCTCAGTCAGTGCAGACCTCTCATCTGTGTCTTTAATCTTCACCAGCACATGTGACTTCTATTAGAGAGTAATTCCGTCATTCCGAATTCATAATAGTCCAAATGGTGGTGATAATAATTAAACATGACAGTTTGTTCATGTTTTCTGAAAAAAATCATTTGCTCCTTGTTTTTTTCTGGCTTCTCGCGTTTATTGAAGTGCTTCTGACATCCGAACCTGTCAGAAACGAACAATCACTTGCACGTTATTGTCATCAGCTCAAGAAGTTTGTTACTTCATATATAGATGCGAGTGCAAACTAGAAAGCGAAACCGTTCGCGCTTTAGACAGCCTTGTAAAAAACTACAGGGCAAAGGGTAGAATCTGCAAGGTTTGTTTGAGCTCAGGTCGACCATGGCCCGTTATTATATGTATATATTATTACGGTGTAATGTTTAGGCTGTGTTTTTAAAACATGGCGGTTCCTTTGTTTTCCTTCTGGCTAGCTGCACGAGCGAGTGACTTATCTCTGTAAACCAATAGCATTCAGCTACGTGTTTAGCTCCACACCTTGGTACCCTTTTGCCGGGCTAGGTATCCTTTGCAAAATGTACCCAAAAAGTGGTACAGTTGGTTTTTAGGTACCTTTTGACAGTGGAAACAGCCATAAAAGCAAACCGAAGCGAATCTTACAAAAGTCGAAACGGGCCATACCATTTTAAATTTTTGAGCATGGGAACTTGACAACTAATACATCAGTTTGTGCTAAAATCAGCAGTCTAAACAAGTGTCTACTTACAAAGTAACGTTGCCAGCTTCTGGCTTGGAATGTGTGCTACATTTTTAGCCATTTTCACAGATCCATGTGAAGAAGGATTGTTTGGACAACATTGTTTACTGTATGCAAAACCTTTCAAAAATACAAAGAATTCTTCCTGATTTTAGTACATCATTGTTGTGAAACTTTCCCTAAATTAAAAATAGTACAGTTGGTTTGTAGGGTAAATGACTGACATATCATTTTAAAAAGGGTTATTGTTATCATTCAATTTCTTTCTTTATTTTTAAAATACTAAAACAAACTTGGTCTAACCACTTTTTTTTTCTTCATTTTTTAGGGTGAAGCACTGATTTACATGGAGCCTGAGAAGCAGGTGTTATCTCGGTCTGCAGACGAGTGTGTTGTGGCATTGTGTGACCAGTGGTTAGTGCAGAAAACACTCTCATATGCTACATATTGTTGTACTTTGCCTAAGAATACCTGATGGCATCCACTACTGTCTTGTTGTATATACAGTACACTTGCAGTTCAGTATGATTTTGTGGTGTTCTAGTACTTTTTTATTGCTATGACTTGCCCTGAGGGGTGTCCCTGATTGATTTGAGTCGCCAGACAGTGACTAAGTTCACATGGACTCCGATAATTTGATTTTAATGTGATTAAGACAATACTCTGATTAAGAGTCTACCATGTAAACGAACCATGCGAATTTGCCATGCAAATTTGATTAATCAGATTAAGGTCATAATCGAACTAAAGAGAAATCGAATTAAGACATGTGGAGTATGCCGATTTTAGTCGCATTATTGAAGTGCAGCACAGGCATGTAAACGCATTAATCGAACTATTACTGTCATGTAGGACTTTTCGCCACGTTTTGCAACAGGATAGTCCACGCACGCACGCACGCACGCACGCACGCGCGCACACACACGCACACACACACACTCACACGTGGCTGTTTGACACACTTTGCATCTACCCAGTCAGTGCAGACCACAGACACCTGCATGGTGAAATGCAGAGGTTATTTTTCTTCCATTCAGCATGCGGTATGAACTTCCATTAAAAACACTCTCCCAGCAGTTCATATTACATCCAATATCTCGTTTATCATGGAGGGCGTGCGTGAAATGTTCCTGAATGAAAGGGAAAGTGCCAAATTGCAGTTAAAGTCGACAAATTAAAAATGAAACACCTGAAGTTGCATGAAACTCCGGAGGAAATGCGGATAGCGCTGTGACGCGATGACGTTAATTGAATTATGTGCTATAACATGTAAAACGGGATCATGAAAGTAACACTCAAAAGCAACTCATGTAAACACCTTAGTCTTATTATTCTCTTATTCAGATTAAAGTAAATAATTCGATTACTGACGTCCATGTAAACGTAGCCAGTGACTAGCTTTATCTGGCAGGTATCTGGATTATGGCAATGAGGAGTGGAAAAAGCAGGCCTACGGTGTCCTGGAGGATCTGGAGACGTAAGTCCCACACTTTATGGCATTGGGAGATTTACTAGAGGGCTGCTGTGTGAATCCTGCTTTGCTTTTCAGGTTCTGTGATGAAACCAGAAAGAACTTTGAAGCAACGTTGGCTTGGCTTCAGGAGCACGCCTGTTCCAGAACGTATGGATTAGGTAAGACTGGCTGAAAGTCTCTGCAGTGTGTTGTGAGCTTCCTCTTTTATTTTTCTTTAGTAATGAATTGCTTCAAATGATTTTGAAATCCCCTTATATGGGCACCTTTGTGTGAAGCTTATCTTAAATAAAATCTTTTTGTCAGGACAAGGCCTATCTGTATTTATTTTGTAATGCTCTTATTCCACACTCCTCTCTTGCCCCCAAACCACTCAGCGATATCATCAGCAATTTTCTTGGTGTTCCTTTGAGAGAACCTTTGATTTTTGGAGTTCTTTTATGTGTTTTGTTCCCATAGGAACCCGGTTGCCATGGGATGAACAATGGCTCATTGAGTCCCTGTCGGACTCCACCATCTATATGGCCTACTACACCGTGGCACATCTCCTCCAGGGAGGGGTCCTCAGTGGACAAGGACCTTCGCCACTGGGAATCCGGTATTATTTGCTCTTCCAAAAATAGCTAGAAAGCAAAAATAAAAATCAATGTAGAGGCCAGATTAAACTTGACAATTCTATGTCATTTGTAATCTTACATTTTGTAAACATTCTGTAGATCAGGTAAAAAGTTCAACTAAGAAGGAAGTGGTTAATATTTATTCACTGTCGTGTGTTGTGCTCTGTGTGTAAATAGGACCAGTGACACAGGCACACTCAGGGCTTCAGGCTGGGGTGATCATAATGTTTTGCCTGATAAATACATTATATATATATATATATATATATATATATATATATATATATATATATATATATATATATATATATATATATATATATATATATATATATATATATATATATATATATATATATATATATATATATATATATATATATATATATATATATATATATATATACAGTGCTCAGCATATATAAGCACACCCCTCACCAGGAAGCTATACATTATTAGATTTGTGCATATACATTAGATTAGTCAGTACTCAAGCCAAATCTGGAGGTTATCTAACAAAACTAACTCAAGATAAAGGGTTAAAATGAATACACCCAAATGGATTTTGAAAAATGTCGTTGAAATTTTGTAGGTTGTTGTATTATTTTTCAATATTTTGCTTGAATTTAATTGTATTGTCTTTCAATTTCTAAATATGTTTGGTGAGTAAAATATTATTATAATAAATATATCTGTTTTGTTTAAATGCTCCACAATACATTTCCTATATTCACTGAATAATGGATAAAAATATTATTTTTCAAAATGGAGTGTACTCAATTATGCTGAGCACTGTATGTATGAATGAATCTGTAATAAAACAATTGGCTTAATTAGAACCACTGTTTACATTCATTCATTCATTTTCTTTTCGGCTTAGTCCCTTTATTAATCTGGGGTCGCCACAGCAGAATGAACCGCCAACTTATCCAGCACGTTTTACGCAGCGAATGCCCTTCCGGCCATGACCCTTCTCTGGGAAACATCCATACACACTCACTCACCCTATACACTACGGGCAATTTAGCCTTCCCAATTCACCTAGACCTTCTTGCTGTGAGGCGTCACTGTGTCGCCCACTGTTTACATGTTAAATGCTATTCAATGTCCTGTCCATTAAAGGTGAAAACCCTGAAAAAATTATTTAATAAAAAAAAAAAAAGAAATGCTTTATTATCCTTTTATATTTTAATCAATTCATAAAAAAGCCTCACTGGGAATTCAATTGAAAACCGAAATGACATGGAAAATGTTCCTGGCCATCTGAATGTACTGTGGCGTTGTTCCTTTTTACTTGCATAAAATTAGCACATCAAGAAAATGATACAGAAAAACACTTCCTCCCTTTAGACCCCAGCAGATGACGAGGGAGGTGTGGGATTACATCTTCTTCAAAACATCACCTTTCCCAAAGACGGACATCCCGAAGGAGCATCTGCAGAAGCTCAGGCGGGAGTTTGAGTTCTGGTACCCTGTAGACGTCAGAGTATCGGGGAAAGATCTGGTGCCAAACCATCTCTCCTATTATCTCTACAATCATGTAGCCATGTGGCCCAATGACAGGTACACGGCTCTTATATACAGCTTACAAATTATCATGTAGTTGTTGTTGTTTGTTTTTTTTTTGTTGTTGTAGAGATAACATTTCAAAATGACATGTACTGTGTGTATATACACTACCCATCATAACTTTGGAATCACAGGGTTTCCGCGAGGTCTTAAAATGTCTTACCGTCTAACATTTAAAAATCTAAATTTTAGGCCTTAAAAAGTCTTAAATTCGCTGTTCTAGGTCTTAAATATTTTACCACAGGTCTTATTTTTTCCGATGTCCATGTAACGCTACATCTAATGCTCATTTAAATTCTTTTTTGTTGTTGTTGCTTGGTTTTCGTTGTGTTGTAGTTCTTTATTTCACTTTCTTCATTGTTTTCACTTTATTTCACATGTAATTTGCAGTATTACAAATGAGACCAACATGGAATAGCCAATCAGCTTTCTGTTATTGAACTCAGTGCGCACGGCGGATGTGACGTCATCGCTGTGTTTGCGGAGGGTCGCTTTGGGTGCGCGCGACGTGATTTTGGCTGGCGGAGCTCACGAAATGTTTTGAGGCTCGGGTGAACCGTTCACGTGGCGTCGCGTTTGATTTTAGCTGTATATGAAACACTTTGAAGAGATTTTGTCTGGAACAGGTACGACTGTATAGACGTCTTGCTATAGGGAGAACCAGATGACCAGTAATTCTTGGCTCGAAATTGCAACAGCTGTGGGAAAAACCAGAGGGATAAGTTTGTTAAAACAAAAAAAGAGGCCATACAAAAGTGGAGACCCAGGTGGTTTTAATATTTCAGAATATGTTTTTCCACCATTTATAGGTTTTACACTGATGTATATATTAAAATTTTTAATATAAAACAATTTACAAGTTACAAACTAAAATGAACAAATTATGTCATTGATAACTGGAAAGGAATATTTGAACCTATCGGTTTACAATATACTGATGCCTAATTTCTAGGCTTTATTGGTGTTTATGGTCAGGGATGTTGGACCATTATTGCCTTTTTAGCTTATAAGACGAGGACAGAAGCTAGCCAGACAGTAACGTGTGACTTGAGTGGGTTAAAAAAAAATAAAAAATTTTAGTAAGTGTACTTTTTTTATTCTTGCCAAAATAAAATATATAATTGTAGAGCAACCTATGTTCTGTTGCCATTAATATTTAGCTTTAATAGGTAGAACTGTCCGAGATATGAATAAAAGCAGGCGTTGCATCAAAGTTTGAAAAAATCTTGAATGGTTATAAAAATCTTTAGTCATTAAAATAATTTATAAAAATAATCATAATAATTAGTTCAAAAATCTTCAATGATATTAATGATTTGATATTAATGACTACTTCTGTTTATCTGTCTGACTTTACAGTGGGTTTCTTTTGACCATCCTATTTCGTTATAAAGAATGTCTCAATGGCGAATGTGTCAAGTATAAAAGCCTCGTCCGTTTCATAAGGTGTGCGATGCGGCACCAGGCGAAAGTATAAATCAGCCTTAAGATGTTTGTTTGTTTGTTTGTTTTTTCTATACTTCAGTGGTGCAGCTAACCTGTCTTTAATACTGTTCAATTTAAATACATTTATTTTACCATTAATTTAGTGATTTTGCATTTTCTCTTTATGTGTATGCGTGTTTTTGATATTGTGATATAATACATTAAAGGGCACCTATGGTGAAAAATGTACTTTTCAAGCTATTTAGACAGAAATGTGTGTAAGTATAGTGTAAAAAATGTCATATTGGAGTGAAATAAACACACCCAGTCCTTTTTTTTCAAATTTAACAACATAAAAACGGTGGACCAATTGGAGCTGTTATCAGATCGACCGCAACTTTACATAGGAGAGTGGTCCCCCCGCCCACCAATATTGATTGACAGCTGCGCGCATTAACATGTCCGGTAGTCACGTGTATAATCATATAATCAAGACAGGACGAGCGCAAAGTAGCCGGGAATAAAAGGTCTGTTCAGTTCGCTAGGATCATCAGTCATCATCAAACGTGATCAAGAGTGAGTTTTACAAGTTTATAATGTTTTAAAACAGAGCATGTTTGTAATGAATTACAGCGATTCACTTCAAATGCACTTAATCAGCACAGCCGCGTGTCAGAACAATTATGAAAGAAGACGCCTCAATCCCGGTTATTAATATACATTAATATAAGAGATATCCATACAGCAGTGGATATTACCAGTATCATGTCACATGCGTGCAAAACGAGTGCAAATGCGCTCTCTCTCTCTCTCTCTCTTTCTCTCTCTCTCTCTCTCTCTCTGTGTGTGTCTTCGTGTCTGAGCTGTGTGTGTGTGTGTGTGTGTGTGTCTGCGTGTCTGAGCTAAGTGTGTGTGTGTGTGTGTATGTCAGCTTTCAACTTTGTAATGACATTGTGTGTGACTCATTGTTGCAAATCCACAAAAAAATGCATCAAATACTGATTGTTAAAGTTCTTACTGTAGTATTTCTCACACACGTTAAGTGAGATCTGCTTCCTGAGGCAGCCGAGGGCGGCGATTGCTGACAGGCACGTGGGAACGGTGGGCGGGGAGGACTAGCCTTAAAGGGCCAGTACAAAAAAACAGCAAAACCTTTTTTCCAGCTATAAAATAGACACTTCAAACAGCTATAATAAATAATCTGATGGGTGTTTTGAGCTGAAACTTTACAGACACATTCTGGGGACACAAAAGACTTGTATTAAATATGAAAAAAAGGGGTAACCTATGTGCCCTTTAAATGTAATACTTAATGATCTTAAAAAGGTCTTAAAAAGTCTTAAAGTTGACATTATGATATCTGCAGAAACCCTGAATCAGTAACTTGTAATTGAATGACAAATAAAGTAAATCAGGTAAACTGTAACATATTACTGGTATTACAAATGAAAATACTGTTGAATTGTTGAAAGGAGTTTCAAATGTAAGTGATTTACTGCTGCATTTTCCGCATCATTACTCCATTCTTAAATCAATGTAATAAGATGATCTTTTTATCTCAAGTTTAATATTATAATGAGTGTTAAAAACTTTTAGGCTACTTGTATTGTGGGAACAGAGACTGCACCATTCTAAAGCACAATTACAAACACGTTTACTTTTAGTCACCCTTTCTGCTTGTAACTTAGCTGCAAATTAGCAAAATATAAAGATTTCTGAAAGACCGTGTGACACCGAATGCATACATTTTTATTAGTATTTTTTGGGAGTGCACTTTGATTCTTAAATGCCGTATTATAATGTGTGTGTGTGTGTGTTCTGCAAAAAAATAGATTTATACTGGTTTGAATTGATGAGTAAGTGTGAGTACATGATGGTGTTGAAATATCTCTTTATTTTAAGTTTTTAATCAATGTATTTAATGAAAATATTAAATATATTTTTTAATGAAATACTCTGGAAATGCCAGCAGGTGGAGGTAATGTCTTATAAGATATTAGATTTGTTCAAACAACTGAATTACCCCAGTATCTTGGTTTTTATTAATTTTTTTTGTTACAAGTATCTTGATATTTTTTTTAGGGACACTTATCTGCTTTATTTCAGCAATGCTTGATGTTCATCACTGTATGAAATGTAACAACACATTATGGGTGAGGGTAGTGCAGGTTGGTTAATTGCATCAAAATGTTAATGTTATTTTATTTTCCTGGACTATTTAAAGGGATAGTTTATCCAAAACAGAACATTATTTCATTTATTACTCTTTAACCAGTAACAAATCATTATTATATAGTTATTTAATACAAAAGAAGATATTTTGAAAAATGTTGGAAAGCTGTAGCCATTGACCTCCATAGTAAACAACCCCAAACATTTTTTTTCAACATATACAGCTGAAGCCAGAATTATTAGCCCCCCTGAATTATTAGCCTCCCTTTTTATTTTTTTCCCCAATTTCTATAACATTTCTATACAGCTTAAAGTGACATTTAAAGGCTTAACTAGGTTAATTAGGTTAACTAGGCAGGTTAGGCTAATTAGGCAAGTTATTGTAAAACAATGGTTTGTTCAGTAGACAGTTGGAAAAAATATATAGCTTAAAGGGGCGTATAATTTTGACCTTAAATTGATTAAAAAAAAATAAAAAACTGCTTTTATTCTAGCTGAAATAAAACAAATAAGACTTTCTACAGAAGAAAAAATATTATCAGACATACTGTGAAAATTTCCTTGCTCTGTTAAACATCATTTGGGAAATATTTGAAAAAGAAATTCAAAGGGGGGCTAATAATTCTGACTTCAACTGTAGATCTAATGGCTGTCAGTCACGCATACATGCATATAATTAAGCTGTTCAATAACATTTTCTCTCTCTACTTATTTTAGTTCAGCATTGATGCACTTTTTCATTTACTTGGAAATGTTATTTATCTTTTTCTTTATAGTGGAAAATGGCCGCAAGCTGTACGTGCTAATGGTCATCTTCTGCTAAACTCTGAAAAGGTGAGTTCTTGTCTTATGTAATTGTCATGTAAACATTTACTGGGTTTTTAAAAATCAAAAATAAATTACCCAGACAATGGGCCTGTTTCAGTAAGGAGGTTCAACCAACTCAGAATTTAAAGGGTCACGAAACACCAAAACATAGTTTTTGATTAGTTACAGTCATATAGTCAGACAGTCGTTTCCCACGCTGCTATAAACACAAAATTTCACAAAGAAGTGAAAATTGGTTGTTTTTGCGTTATTTTGAGCCAATTCGTTCTTCTGGTTTGAAACGAATTTTTGAAGCTGAATCACAGCGATTAGATACTTGCGTGTATTCCAGCTTGTAGACTGGATGTCTGTTCCTGCGAGTGCATCGTGACGTCTATGAGTGTGCAGCATTAATTCATGAGAAAGGCTTCAGACCAATCAGCACGCTCTATTGTGAATAAGGTGCAACTTCATTAATATGCATGATAGCTTCGAAGATCTGTTAAAGTGTTCAGATGGCAGAGAGACGCCATGTTGTGTTGCCAAAACAAGTGGAAGAACAAGAATTTGAAGACATGGGTTTGTCAGTGTTGTGTTTATTAATGTGCTGCAACTTAGGTTTTGTTTTCATGTTCGCGCTATGAGAGCGCAGCTGGACTCACGTGTGGATTACAGAGCTTTACGCATCTGCAATTGATGAAATCCAGATTTGCCGCTCGTCTCGTTTTAATAAACCAGTTGGTGTTGATTGACCTGTTGCTACAGATTTGGTAAGTGTGTGAGATCAGTGCTCTTTGGTTGTTCATTCAGATGGCAAAGTTAGTTCGTATCGTTAGCAGTACTCTTTCAGAGTTTAAAGACAGACCTTAGTCAAAATAATTTTGTTACTAAGTTTACAGTACGTTAATGTCACTACAATATTATAGACTGAAAGATACTCTGTAAATGCTGCTCTACGAGTGTAAACATGTAAACACCTTAATCAAACATTTACCGTCGTGTAGGATTTTCGTTGCATTTTGTGACAAGTTATACACACACGGCTTTCTGACTCTACCTACCCAGTGCATCTAAGTTACCGAGAAATGCGGAGGTTTTTTCTCTTATATGCCATGCGGTATCAAACATTCCATTAAAACTACGCTCCTCCAGCAGTTCCTTGCATCCAATATCTTGTTTGTCATGGGGGGCATGCGTAAAATGTTCCTAAATGAAAGCGAAAGTGCCAAACTGCAGTTTAAGTCGACAAATATAGAATTTGGCAAGTAATTTGATTACTGATGTCCATGTAAACAGTCACTTTCTTTCTCCCCTGCGTCTGTGTTTGTTTTGCCCAAATTTGCTGAAAATCAGTGTGTGCCCTAACGGAAACTCCCATTTTTATCCAAATCCTTCCCTCTTTCCCTCCCCCGACACTCCCACCTAAACAGAGCCAGACACACCCACTTTCCTGACTTTTTCCAAACTAGAGGTGTGAAAACATCCCGCTGAGACAGGGGGGTTTCGTGACCCTTTAAACTTGAACTCTGAGTTGTCTTATCGAGAGATTAAAATCTCAGAGTTTTTGGTTTCAGAATAGCTGATCTGAGTTAGGTCAATCAACATTGAGTAGACCAACTCAGAGTTAAACGCGCACACTGTGAGTAAAAAGGCATTATTAATTTAGCGCAGATATTACGAGTCATCATGGCAACATCTAAAAAAAGGAGATCCGCATTTCTTTCTCCTGCTGAACTTAATGTGCTCATGTAAAGTTATAGCAAAAATGAGCATGTTTAAAAAAACAACACCACTGCATTAGTGAAACAGAGACAGCATGGGAAAACAGCTGCTCAAGTTAATGCACAAGTTTACATTTAAAATATTTAAATATTGAAGTATAATAAAAAAGTTATGTAATGTGTGACGTTTATTAACTTTTCACTTGAAAAAGTGTGGAATTAGCCGTAATTTTGAAGTTATTTCAGATGTAACTGCATTAAATGACATAAAATAGGCTGCTGCACAGTTTCTACCAAGGATGCAGATAATCTTCATTTAAGGTTTAGCGGAAATGTTTCATTTTCCACTTTTACACGCGTTGATCAGTTTAAAATAAAATATCTAAAGTTGAGTTTTTAATAGATGTTAAAGCCAAGCGGCAACCTCCCGCTCTCCCTCGGGAAGCCAATACGGAAGTAACTGAAACTGCAATTCATCAAAATTCCGCTAGTCCTGGCTCCATAATAGAGCAAGTTGCAATTGAGCCCACTGTTAGAATGGCCAACTTTACAGCAGAAAAAAAGGTGTTTACAGCCTGGTACAAAGAACAATTTTGGTTCATATAGCTAATATTACCCTCCATGACAACTGTGAGGGGGGTGAATTTTTTTTATAACTCATCCATTTCCTTTATTTTAGGTTATATTAAGTTTGCATAATTAAGGGCGTGGCCACTTGAGTGACAGCTAGGTCTCCCTGGTCGCCGTCACTTCACCTCAGCTGAATCCGGCAGATTAGCCACTGATCTCGGCTTATTCATCGTATTTTTGTGTTGTTTTATGTGGCTTTACACAGTCAGCTGCATTTTGGACTTATTTCTTACAATTATCAG